>NC_060909.1:14818697-14841197 GCF_014805685.1 Silurus meridionalis
TAGCATTTTACTAATACAAAAAAAAGTTTTAGATAGATAGATAGATAGATAGATAGATAGATAGATAGATAGATAGATAGATAGATAGATAGATAGATAGATAGATAGATAGATAGATAGATAGATAGATAGATGGAAAATGTAGATTCAGGTAAAGGTTATAATAAAATGGTATTAAAATAAAGCAAATGAATTTATTTTAAAATATACTTTAAGTGATTACACTTTTTTATATTAAAATTAATATGTATATATTTAGTATATTATTTATTTATGTTTATTATTTGATGTATAAAAATAGCCTTAATAATAAATATTGTTAAATATTTTTTAGTTAAATGTAACTTCAATGCAACACATTTATTCACGACGTGTATAAATGTACCACGGTACCACGTGAATGTGAGTGTGTGTACAGCACACACACACACACACACACACTTCAGGATGAACCAAAGAATCACATACTTTTAATTACTTTCACTTAAAAAACTAAACAAAACAATTAATATAACAAAAAGACAAAGGAATATTTTTAACACGTTTCATAGAATTCAATCTTGTACAGATTTTTAAAAAGAAACAAAATTTATGTAGTAATTTATCTATTATATATTATTCTCAATAAGTATAAATAGGATAGCTATTAAATAGAATATAGAATATATAATAGAAACAATGATTTCATAATTGTTTTTTTTTATTATTATTTGCTTAATTATTCATGATTTACTGAGAAGTCATCCATTTTATTAAACATAAATAAAAAGGCGAAATTAAAACTTTAAATGTATCACAAATTTATTCACGACGTCCTTTATTTAGTCGGATATTTAAAAATAAATAAATATAACAAAAGACAAAGGAATATTTATTGAATTACTTGTTACTGTTGGTTTCTTTATTTATTTAATTTTCCAGATTAAGCATTGAATAACTTCATATAAAATTTAAATACCATTGTTTCATTTGATATAATATTTATTTGCTCGTTGACAAATCAAAATAAATATTTTCCATTTTTATCTAATAATGTTATACATGGATAAAAATAGGATAGTTATTATAAAATAGTTAAAATTAAAATTAAAATTAAAATTAATATATATATTTAGTATATTATTTATTTATGTTTATTATTTGATGTATAAAAATAGCCTTAATAATAAATATTGTTAAATATTTTTAGATGAATGTAACTTCAATGCAACACATTTATTCACGACGTCCTTTATTTAGTCGGATATTTAAAAATAAATCCACAGAAAAATAAACACTAAATGTTTGTTTTTACTGATGCGCCAAGTCTCAAATCAAAACTAAAATTTGCCATGAAGCGCAGGTCAAAAGTACCGCTCGACGACAAGTTGCAATGTCTTATATTACCACTAGATGGTAGCATTTTACTAATACAAAAAAAAGTTTTAGATAGATAGATAGATAGATAGATAGATAGATAGATAGATAGATAGATGGAAAATGTAGATTCAGGTAAAGGTTATAATAAAATGGTATTAAAAATAAAGCAAATGAATTTATTTTAAAAAGGTATTTATTAGAATATTAATAATTTACTAAGAATTCGTCTGTTTATTAAAATAAAGCAAATGAATTTATTTTAAAATATACTTTAAGTGATTACACTTTTTATATTAAAATAAATATATTTATTATTATGCATATTATTTATTTATGTTCAATATTTGACGTATAAAAATAGATGCTAATAAAACCATGCCAAATATTTTTAGATGATATTTGATTAATTATTTATGATTTACTGAGAAGTCATCCATTTTATTAAAAATATAAATAAATAAACACACACACACACACACACACACACACACACACACACACACACACACACACACACACACACACACACACAAAATTCAGGATAAACCAAAGAATCACGCACTTTTAATTACTTTCATTTAAAATATAAAACAAAAAATTATATAAAACATAAGACAAAGGAATATTTATTGAATTACTTGTTACTGTTGGTTTCTTTATTTATTTAATTTTCCAGATTAAGCATTGAATAACTTCATATAAAATTTAAATACCATTGTTTCATTTGATATAATATTTATTTGCTCGTTGACAAATCAAAATAAATATTTTCCATTTTTTTTATCTAATAATGTTATACATGGATAAAAATAGGATAGTTATTATAAAATAGTTAAAATTAAATAAAATATAGAATATATAATAGAAACAATGATTTCATACATTTTTAATTTGCTTAATTATTCATGATTCATTGAGAACTAGTCCATTTGTATTAAACATAAATATAAAAAGGGCGAAATTAAAACTTTAAATGTATCACAAATTTATTCACGACGTCCTTTATTTAGTCGGATATTTAAAAATAAATTCACAGTAAAATAAAACTAAATATTTGTTTTTACTGATGCGCCAAGTCTCAAATCAGCACTAAAATCTTACATAAAGCGCAGGTCCGACAAGTAAAACCGTTGTGATAGATAGATAGATAGATAGATAGATAGATAGATAGATAGATAGATAGATAGATAGATAGATAGATAGATAGATAGATAGATGATAGATAGATAGATAGATAGATAGATGATAGATAGATAGATAGATAGATAGATAGATAGATAGATAGATAGATGGAAAATGTAGATTCAGGTAAAGGTTATAATAAAATGGTATTAAAAATAAAGCAAATGAATTTATTTTAAAAAAGGTATTTATTAGAATATTAATAATTTACTAAGAATTCGTCTGTTTATTAAAATAAATATAACAAAAAGTATAAATGCAAAAAGTATATAACAATAATGTAAATGCATGAATTGGTTACAGAAACAATTGTAAATTACCCACATTATATTTATCATTGTATTATTTTTAGTATTAAAATAATACAATGAAAAAATATAATGTGGGTAATTACAATTTTACTTTTATATTAAAATAAATATATTTATTATTATGCATATTATTTATTTATGTTCAATATTTGACGTATAAAAATAGATGCTAATAAAACCATGCCAAATATTTTTAGATGATATTTGATTAATTATTTATGATTTACTGAGAAGTCATCCATTTTTATAAAAAAATATAAATAAATATAAAAAACGAAATAAAAACGTGTGTGTGTACAAACACACACACACACACACATTAATTTGCTCGTTGTCAAATCAAAATAAATATTTTCAATTTTTTTTATTTTCTATGTTATGTAAAATGTAACCATCCTTTTTATAGAAATATAAAAAGAAAAAACATAATTTATCTAGTATCTAATAATGTTATACATGGATAAAAATAGGATAGTTATTATAAAATAGTTAAAATAAAATAAAATATAGAATATATAATAGAAACAAGGATTTCATTAAGTTTTATTTTATATGCTTAATTATTCATGATTCGCTGAGATCCATTTTTATTAAACATAAATAAAAAAGGGCGAAATTAAAACTTTTAACGCAACACAAGTTTATTCATGACGTCCGTTTTTTAATCGGATATTTAAAAAAAAATCCACAGAAAAATAAACACTAAATGTTTGTTTTTACTGATGCGCCAAGTCTCAAATCAGCACTAAAATCTTACATAAAGCGCAGGTCCGACAAGTAAAAACCGTCCGTGTGGAAACAACAAAAATAACCAAAGTACCGTCCGGCGACAAGTTGATTTATATAGATTCAAACACCACAATTATTTTAAAACATTTATAAGTGTATTTTAAAAGGTTTAATACATTATATTAACGAAAAATATATTCATTTTTGTTTATAAATGTATTATTTATTTTAATTAAATAAAATGTGCTGCTGGACTTCAATGCTACTGCAATGTCTTATTTAACCACTAGATGGTAGCATTTTATTATTACAAAAATCACAGATGTTCAGTTCAAATTTCATTAAAATTACACAAAGTGTACAAAAGTTCAAATAAGTTTGACAAAAAGTTATCAATCTATCTATCTATCTATCTATCTATCTATCTATCTATCTATCTATCTATCTATCTATCTATCTATCTATCTACCAATTTAACTTTTATTAATTAATTTATCTATTCATTTAATAGGACTTTTCTTTTTATTTATTTATTTATTTATTTATTTATTTATTTATTTATATATAATAAATTCATATTATTTATATAATTTATTAATAAATCAATTAATCAGTGGTGCTGACGTCATTGTATGGAGATCACAAGGTCCATTGTGATTTTCCATTTGGTAAGTAGAACAGTTCATTATTATAGATGGGAACAATCCTTAAATTTACGGAACAAAACTGTTCAATCAGGTGAAGAAGTTGTGTTTAGAAGCTGTAGAAGTGAAAGGAAGCAGTTTTGTGATGCAGTAAATCACAGCAGACTTTATATAAAATATAACTTGCTGCACCAAATGTGTAGTAGCAGAATAAGATAGATCATTACATTCTAGTTTCTTTATTTGTTTTTCCACATTTAATCCTGCAAGGAAATAGAGGAGATTGTATGATATTTATTTCTGATGTGTTTTAAGTTACCAAAATGTCAGTAGCACTTTAATACTTTAGCTGTTTATAAATGTTCAGATGAGGAACAGTGTTGCCAGATTGGTGTGTTTTCCTGTAATTGTTCAAAATACACACAAAAACTCTATAGTAAATACACAAATCTTACTAATAACAATACAAATGAATTTTAACAAATAATTTATTTAAAAAGACAACAATACTGTGGCGCATCACAACTTTACAATATAATAAAGCAAATTAAATGTTTTTGTCTAAAGAAAGTTACGTTGAAGGTTATGTCATCTGCCAACACTGATGAAAAAATTGGTAAAAATGTAAGGAGTTCAATTCTGAATTCTAAATCTTTTTTTTCTCTCATCAGGTCCTTCAGATTTGCCAGCTTTCAACATTTCTGTTTTATTTTCATTTAAAATTCAGGCCCTGTCCATCTTTCCAGACTCCCAATCAGGCAAGCAGGAAAACTTTTCATGTCTGCTTTGAAAGTTTGTCCACTAAACAAAAATAAAAGACATAGTGGTGTCACTGGATAGACAGTGGGGACAGTCTGTCATGAAAAGCAGAAATGCTGGGCATATAATTGACTCTGCCCGTATTGCGCTAAGTAAAAATGCTAGTTTTTACGTGTTATTTAAAGTGTAACTGAAAGCCTGTTTGTCACATAGTGAATATTATAGACTAAAACACTCAACCTTGTTTCTCTCTCTTCCCCGTGTTCTCCAACTTTTCTCTCTCCTTCCTCCTCTACTACTTTTACAGCTGTTCATACTTCACACTCTTCTCCTCCTCCACCTTCACTGCCATGTTCTAGGTCTTTGCAACAGAGGAGGGAAAGGACAAAAAAACCTTAATTGGTTCACTGGCACCTTCTGCCACCACTCTCTCTCCTTCATCTTTTATCACCACAGATCTCTCCCTTCCACAGTCTTGTTCTCCAACTGCTTCATCTTCCACCTCCCAGTCCTTGAGTCGGGAGGGGTCATATGTCAAGAAGAGAAGAAAAGGTAAGTTTTTTGGCAGTGGTGTAGTTTAATCCACACTATTAATAAATTTGCTCTCAGACAAAGCTGACTTCCCAAATTAGGTTTATTCAGGTCGTCAGGTTATTGGTAGCCAATGAACAGTTTTTTTTGTTCTTTTTAGTTATTCAGCTGTGTTTACGTGTCCAGTGTCCAAGGGCTGTGGTTATTGTCAATCACTGACTTAAGCTAAGAGGCTTTGGGAAACCCGGCCCAGTACATTTTGCTTGATTGACAAAAAGCAGGGACAAAGTCATTTGGACACAAATGGACAGGACCACAGATCACCTCACAAGTGAAATGATAACTACACTGTAAAAAAAAAACAACTTACTAAAAGTTATCTAAATAAAATTTTAAAAGAAAACTGAACTAAAATATTTTTATTTGAAATGCTCAGAAATAATACTTAGTTTATTCAACAAATATGTTGCTTCAATGTTGAAAACTGTACAATACTAAAAATGTTTTGTTGAACTTACATTAAAAAGTAAATGTTTTGCGCAGTTTCTGTTAAAATAACGTGGAGCGCATGGCAATTTGAGACTTCAACTGCGGGGGTTCCTGAAAGTGCGGCATCACGCCATATCAATCCACTTGTTTCTGCTGAGTCACAGGTAAGTGTCAATCATTTTCATAATCGAATAACTTATATTTTTATTTAATATGTGATGCTACCAAGCTAACTCCTAATCTCTTTTACCAGTGTATTGTTGATGTGAAGAAGCATGCTGGTTCAAAGCAGTCAATCATTTCTGCCGAATCATACGTAAGTTATGTATTAATCATTTTTTTAATTATCATCTTATTAACGTCATAATTTTTGATGTGTAAGCTTTGATGTGGGTGTCCCAAAATAACTATTTATTTGAATTTAGCTGCTTGTTACTGATTCCGTGTGGTTATGTTAGCTTTGAACATCATTTAGAGTTTTTAATGCTTGGATTTGAAACAAAGCAAATTCAAACGAGTCATTTGTTTATTGGGAAAAAAAATCCACAAGTAACGCAATGAGAGTTGAACGTGACATTTGCTAGTCATATGCATTTGCAACACAAGAAATATAACTTTGGATTGTGTCGTTGGCTATCCAGACCAACTTAGCTCAAGACAGTTAGCTAGCTTGAAATGACATTGAAAAAGTGTGAAATTGCTGAAACAAATGTTTTGCAAATTAGTAGTTCACTAATGAAAGAAAATATGGAAGTAATGCAATGCAAATATTGTACATTTTCAAATCCTGATACAGAGGTCTTGGTAAAGCATTACAGGCTTCATCATGGATGAGGTCACAAAGTGGCAAACTGGCCCTGCCTATATTCAGATTGTGTCTGCTCAAGATGTGTCTGGCAAGTTCCCCTTTTCAAACTTTATTTCTAATTTGGTAGCACGCTTAGCATTTGTTCATTTTGTTTGCACATTATAAAAATAATAAAGCTGCAAGCACCACCATTGCACGGGCACTAATAACAATTAGTAATTACATTTACATGTTAATTAATGCCCCTCCTATCACTTATACTCCTAGGACACTGACCCTGAAGACCACAGCACCAGAGGGGTAAAGATCAGTCCTCACTAATCCAATAATCCTGGAAGAGGCCATTGTTCTACAGAATATTCCAGATCTGCCAGAAACCTTTGCTTACTTGTTCGGTCTTTTGTATGCACTCAATATGGAATACCCAAAAGAACTGAAATATACTTTTGAATTCATTCAGAAAATCTTCATGGATCTTGATGGTACCTGCTCTGCAAAAGTCCAGTCACTAAAATTAAAACTGTTGTAGATGATGATTTTGCAGATGTCACTGAAGCTATGGCAAATGGGACAATGATTGTTGCAATTATACTTTAGTAATTAAGTATTTAAAAAACATTCTTCTTTATAACAATGTATCATTCCATTTAAACTTTGCAGCCTTGAGGAATACTGAAGTTTTATGTTTGTTTTTGTTTGTTTTTATCTGGCTGTACTGGTACAAGCGAACTATTTTTTTCTGATACACTGTTACATATCATACTGTACTTTACCAAGTGTTTAGGTTTATTCAGATGCAGTGTTAATGTATTCTCAATGTTGATTTGCCAAAATAATACAAAATGCTATATACAACGCTTGAACCTTGAATCTTTGAGGTTTACTCTGATGCTTTTAGTAATGTCTGTTTTGGATTTGTATGTACTTTGGTAATCAGTTGATCAGAATACTTTATACACTGTTTGACTGGAGTGTGGTTACAGGTTTTGCTCAGATGCTTTTACTTTTGTCTGTTTTGGGTTTTTAGACAAAATATTACTTGGTTTTTGGAAGCTCATCTTTCATTTTATGTTGAAACAAACAATGTTGTAGTTTTCATACAGTTTACAAAGTTTTCCAATGATGTTTGATAACATTTGTAGTTTTGTACAAACATGCCTAATGCAGAAGACATGTATGTCATATGGCAGACTTTGTAATGTTGTGTTTTGGACAAACTATTAAAAAATGGAGAGGGAGAGAAATTTGTTGTTTATTACATTTTAAATATGAAAATAATTATGATTACATAATGGATCAATTTGTCCTAATTGCATTCAGCAAACAAAAATATTTTTGTTCTGTTATTTGTTAGGTAAACTTGACAATATGTGGTGAGAACTAAGGATCTTAACAAAATACTTGGTCTTCAGACCCTGTTTGTTCAGTTAACTCATAAAAGTGCTTGTGATAGGTTGCCTTATTATTTTAAGTTCACTCAACTTTTTTTTTACAGTGTAGTCAATCCATAATTTATTGTTCCTGATGTTCTGAAATTAAACAGTAGATTTGATTTGTCATGTAAAATGTTTACTCCAGGTTTTGGTTTATGTAAAGTCTAGTAGTTTTTCTAAACCTAATCTACAGTCAAGTCTTAACTCCCTAATATTTGTTTTTTATGCATGACTTGAATACTTGTTTGATTTAGTTGGATGTTGGTTGATCTTTTTCTTCCGTCTCATTTAGTCGTTAGCAGAGACATTTCTGAAAGTGGTTTTGGAGAAGATCAAGGTGGAGAAAGAGTCTATGGGACATGAACTCCTGCAGTCTCTCTGTAGGGTTTATGTGGGATTGTGTCAACAGTGAGGAGACTCTCATAAAGCACATGCCCTCGCCTACAGATTTCTCAAAGAAGGTGAGATTATATTGACATTTCATTATATATTTACTAAAAATGATCCGGACAGTGATATAAAGAAGGCAATTGTGTTCTGTTTTTGGTTTTGTGTTTCTTCCTATACAGTGTATTTTAAATCTGTGGTATTGTTTTGTTTCCTTCGCAGACTCTTCTGAAGCCCCAAAATTGATAATGGTCATGGTGACAGCATGGCCAAGTGTTTTTTCCCATAACAGCCCTTTATGCAGAGGCGTTCACATCGTGTGCAGAATGAAGGCACACGGAAAGATTTATTACTTGCTCAGCAAATATCTGCACTAAAACTAAACAAACTAACTTTGTGCCTCAAATGACATACTCATGTAGTATTCTAGATCATTATTTACCCCTGTTACTGTCTGATACATAAACCCTTCAGTAACGTGTGCTATTTTCCATGTGTATTTAAAATCTTGGGGTCATTTGGAGGTCATTTTCTAGGACTCCTCCTTACATAAGAGTAATAAATGGAGGTTATAAAAAGAGCAGAATGCACAGTTAGAGCTCTACCTCAGTATTTCAATCATCTGCACTTGTGATTGCTTGTGACCTTTCAGTTATGATCATATTATTGTAAACATTGTTTCATTGATCTGGGTTTTAAATAAATGATGTATTTTTTGCTAGGAGCCTCCTGGAGACACCTACAGAGCCATCACCAGCACACTGAAGGCTCTTCTGAAAGACAAAAGTCTGACATTCCAGAAGAGCAGTTGGTATGGTGATGATCTCCGTCCTGCTGCCTGGGACTACGTATTCAGCCTGGACCTTCTCTGTGCACAAATGGGCTGGATTTGGACCTTCTCCCATGTTATACGGTACTGAATGTGAAACTGCTTCAACTTGTTTCATAGATTTTTAAACATTAGATAAATTGCAAACCGGCAAATGTGAGACTCATATGAGACAGTGTGTGTGTCCCAAATACTGCAAACTTTCTATTCTTGTTGCATAAACTTACAATTGATGGTATTCTATTACTGCCACAAAAACACTTAATATGTCCAATTTTTTTATTTATCAGAAAAGTGTTTGCCTCATCTTGAATACTTTGCTAAAACAAACACAAACAGAGGAAACATCTTCTGTTTTTCACTCATGTTCTTTATCTCAATCAGGGCGACTTGGCCAACATGGCCTTAAGGAGAACGTGGCAGCATCAGTGGAGGATCTGGTGAAAAGCATAACTGAGTTCAGGGGACAAAAAGGTATCACTAAAGGATCAATTAAACAAGTCCTTTATCAATTGTTATCTTTATTCTCTGATGTTTAGTTCTCTATCAGGAAAGTGCTTCAGCAAGTCCTAATTTTATGATGGATTTTGTGTGCAGATTTGCCGTGGACGCTTTAGAATCGTGGAAGAAAGACCTCACAAATCCCATTCCTCCAGCCGTCTCCAAGTGCCTGAAGCAGATCAGCTTTCTGTTCTCACCTAAAGTCAAGAAAAATTATTACATTAAATAATGTTTAATAGATTTTTATTTTATTTATTTTTGTACATAAATAAATAAAATACATAATAGATCTGCACAGTGTTATTGATTGTCTCTTTACAGTTTCGGGTCGTGCGTTTTACACCCAATCATCTGCCTTCAGTCCCAATCATCCTCTTAAGAACATCAATATGATGCCACAGCTGTAGAAACCATCATTATTATACAGCATATAATACATGCAGTATAACAGAGCACATACAGATTCTTGTGCATTTTCCCTGCATTACAGTTTTCCTGGTGTTTTGAAATTAAGTCAAATTGTGTGTTTTTGTACAGATTCTACAAAGAAAATGCAAAAGTTTAAATGGCTCAAGAAAAAACTTCACTGTTGTGATCTGTTTGGGTTGACCTTTATATAAATGTCCTTTATACTGAAAAAACCTTCAAAATGAGCGTGTTAATAACACGTTAACCCAAATTCATTTTAACAGCACTAATATTATTAATGCACAATTAATGCAGCACGCATTTCTTCATTTTTATTAAAAATTAAAAACCTTTAACGCAACACATTTATTCACAACGTCCTTTCCTTTACTCAGATAGTTATATTTTTATCATACCCAAACAAACACTTAAATCTTGGAGAGGTTTTCCATACAAACTACGATGCCTGTGGGGTCTTTTCTGATCAGGGAAGAATCACAGAATGACGCATATGTTCTTATTCAGTTTAATGCAGATAACAGACAAGTATATATACACACACACATATATATATATATATATATATATATATATATATATATATATATATATATATATATATATATATATATATATATATATATATATATATATATATATATATATATATATATATATATATATATATATATATATATATATATATATATATATATATATATATATATATATATATATATATATATATATATATATATATATATATATATATATATATATATATATATATATATATATATATATATATATATATATATATATATATATATATATATATATATATATATATATATATATATATATATATATATATATATATATATATATATATATATATATATATATATATATATATATATATATATATATATATATATATATATATATATATATATATATATATATATATATATATATATATATATATATATATATATATATATATATATATATATATATATATATATATATATATATATATATATATATATATATATATATATATATATATATATATATATATATATATATATATATATATATATATATATATATATATATATATATATATATATATATATATATATAT
Source organism: Silurus meridionalis (assembly GCF_014805685.1). Classification (NCBI taxonomy): domain Eukaryota; kingdom Metazoa; phylum Chordata; class Actinopteri; order Siluriformes; family Siluridae; genus Silurus; species Silurus meridionalis. Next base: position 14,830,218 of record NC_060909.1, read on the forward strand.
ATATATATATATATATATATATATATATATATATATATATATATATATATATATATGAACGTGTTAGAGATCACACAGTATGTTCCTTATCTTCCTTTGTAGTTATTGTTGTTCCTGTCAGAATCATTGGGAACAGACTTTAGAGTCCAGACACATGTACTGTAAGTATCTCCTCAAAAGCACATGCTGTTACAGAACCACTGTGAGCAAGTGTGTGAGCAAATGTTTGAACAAGTGTGTGAATGAACGTGTTAGAGATCACACAGTATGTTCCTTATCTTCCTTTGTAGTTATTGTTGTTCCTGTCAGAATCATTGGGAACAGACTTTAGAGTCCAGACACATGTACTGTAAGTATCTCCTCAAAAGCACATGCTGTTACAGAACCACTGTGAGCAAGTGTGTGAGCAAATGTTTGAACAAGTGTGTGAATGAACGTGTTAGAGATCACACAGTATGTTCCTTATCTTCCTTTGTAGTTATTGTTGTTCCTGTCAGAATCATTGGGAACAGACTTTAGAGTCCAGACACATGTACTGTAAGTATCTCCTCAAAAGCACATGCTGTTACAGAACCACTGTGAGCAAGTGTGTGAGCAAATGTTTGAACAAGTGTGTGAATGAACGTGTTAGAGATCACACAGTATGTTCCTTATCTTCCTTTGTAGTTATTGTTGTTCCTGTCAGAATCATTGGGAACAGACTTTAGAGTCCAGACACATGTACTGTAAGTATCTCCTCAAAAGCACATGCTGTTACAGAACCACTGTGAGCAAGTGTGTGAGCAAATGTTTGAACAAGTGTGTGAATGAACGTGTTAGAGATCACACAGTATGTTCCTTATCTTCCTTTGTAGTTATTGTTGTTCCTGTCAGAATCATTGGGAACAGACTTTAGAGTCCAGACACATGTACTGTAAGTATCTCCTCAAAAGCACATGCTGTTACAGAACCACTGTGAGCAAGTGTGTGAGCAAATGTTTGAACAAGTGTGTGAATGAACGTGTTAGAGATCACACAGTATGTTCCTTATCTTCCTTTGTAGTTATTGTTGTTCCTGTCAGAATCATTGGGAACAGACTTTAGAGTCCAGACACATGTACTGTAAGTATCTCCTCAAAAGCACATGCTGTTACAGAACCACTGTGAGCAAGTGTGTGAGCAAATGTTTGAACAAGTGTGTGAATGAACGTGTTAGAGATCACACAGTATGTTCCTTATCTTCCTTTGTAGTTATTGTTGTTCCTGTCAGAATCATTGGGAACAGACTTTAGAGTCCAGACACATGTACTGTAAGTATCTCCTCAAAAGCACATGCTGTTACAGAACCACTGTGAGCAAGTGTGTGAGCAAATGTTTGAACAAGTGTGTGAATGAACGTGTTAGAGATCACACAGTATGTTCCTTATCTTCCTTTGTAGTTATTGTTGTTCCTGTCAGAATCATTGGGAACAGACTTTAGAGTCCAGACACATGTACTGTAAGTATCTCCTCAAAAGCACATGCTGTTACAGAACCACTGTGAGCAAGTGTGTGAGCAAATGTTTGAACAAGTGTGTGAATGAACGTGTTAGAGATCACACAGTATGTTCCTTATCTTCCTTTGTAGTTATTGTTGTTCCTGTCAGAATCATTGGGAACAGACTTTAGAGTCCAGACACATGTACTGTAAGTATCTCCTCAAAAGCACATGCTGTTACAGAACCACTGTGAGCAAGTGTGTGAGCAAATGTTTGAACAAGTGTGTGAATGAACGTGTTAGAGATCACACAGTATGTTCCTTATCTTCCTTTGTAGTTATTGTTGTTCCTGTCAGAATCATTGGGAACAGACTTTAGAGTCCAGACACATGTACTGTAAGTATCTCCTCAAAAGCACATGCTGTTACAGAACCACTGTGAGCAAGTGTGTGAGCAAATGTTTGAACAAGTGTGTGAATGAACGTGTTAGAGATCACACAGTATGTTCCTTATCTTCCTTTGTAGTTATTGTTGTTCCTGTCAGAATCATTGGGAACAGACTTTAGAGTCCAGACACATGTACTGTAAGTATCTCCTCAAAAGCACATGCTGTTACAGAACCACTGTGAGCAAGTGTGTGAGCAAATGTTTGAACAAGTGTGTGAATGAACGTGTTAGAGATCACACAGTATGTTCCTTATCTTCCTTTGTAGTTATTGTTGTTCCTGTCAGAATCATTGGGAACAGACTTTAGAGTCCAGACACATGTACTGTAAGTATCTCCTCAAAAGCACATGCTGTTACAGAACCACTGTGAGCAAGTGTGTGAGCAAATGTTTGAACAAGTGTGTGAATGAACGTGTTAGAGATCACACAGTATGTTCCTTATCTTCCTTTGTAGTTATTGTTGTTCCTGTCAGAATCATTGGGAACAGACTTTAGAGTCCAGACACATGTACTGTAAGTATCTCCTCAAAAGCACATGCTGTTACAGAACCACTGTGAGCAAGTGTGTGAGCAAATGTTTGAACAAGTGTGTGAATGAACGTGTTAGAGATCACACAGTATGTTCCTTATCTTCCTTTGTAGTTATTGTTGTTCCTGTCAGGATCATTGGGAACAGACTTTAGAGTCCAGACACATGTACTGTAAGTATCTCCTCAAAAGCACATGCTGTTACAGAACCACTGTGAGCAAGTGTGTGAGCAAATGTTTGAACAAGTGTGTGAATGAACGTGTTAGAGATCACACAGTATGTTCCTTATCTTCCTTTGTAGTTATTGTTGTTCCTGTCAGAATCATTGGGAACAGACTTTAGAGTCCAGACACATGTACTGTAAGTATCTCCTCAAAAGCACATGCTGTTACAGAACCACTGTGAGCAAGTGTGTGAGCAAATGTTTGAACAAGTGTGTGAATGAACGTGTTAGAGATCACACAGTATGTTCCTTATCTTCCTTTGTAGTTATTGTTGTTCCTGTCAGGATCATTGGGAACAGACTTTAGAGTCCAGACACATGTACTGTAAGTATCTCCTCAAAAGCACATGCTGTTACAGAACCTCACTGTGAACGAGTGTGTGAACGAGTGTGTTAGATCTCATTCAGCTAATGAACATGTAATCGTGTATCATTTCATCACGTGTGAATTTGTACATTTGATTCTTTCGTGTGAAATGCTGCTTTTGTGTAAGTTACAGATGTTACATGTTTGTTTCACATGAAAATACAGTGAGCTGATATGTGAATAATGATGTGGCTGCATTCTGAACACTTGGTGCTTCTTGTTCCTGCTGTTAAAATGTGTGACGTATTTCTTGTTGTTTTTTAGATTCTTTATATGAGGTGTTTGGTTCAACCACCTCCAAACCTTCACCATCGCCTAAAGATGAAATAACACAAAATAATTTCTCACATTTTTTAATCAGATTTTAAAACAATAACAACAACAAACATAAAAAAATAAACCCTGTGTCTCTGTTTGTATTACTCCCCATTCTACTGGACCCACTGCATGGAGTTTACTGGGTGGCACCTGGAACTTCAGATCCCGGAAGATGCACAGGCTAAAACTCAGACAGACAGACACACACACACACACACACACACACACACACACACACACACACACACACACACACACAACTATCTCAAAAGCACATGCTGTTACAGAACCACTGTGAGCAAGTGTGTGAGCAAATGTTTGAACAAGTGTGTGAATGAACGTGTTAGAGATCACACAGTATGTTCCTTATCTTCCTTTGTAGTTATTGTTGTTCCTGTCAGGATCATTGGGAACAGACTTTAGAGTCCAGACACATGTACTGTAAGTATCTCCTCAAAAGCACATGCTGTTACAGAACCTCACTGTGAACGAGTGTGTTAGATCTCATTCAGCTAATGAACATGTAATCGTGTATCATTTCATCACGTGTGAATTTGTACATTTGATTCTTTCGTGTGAAATGCTGCTTTTGTGTAAGTTACAGATGTTACATGTTTGTTTCACATGAAAATACAGTGATCTGATATGTGAATAATGATGTGGCTGCATTCTGAACACTTGGTGCTTCTTGTTCCTGCTGTTAAAATGTGTGACGTATTTCTTATTGTTTTTTAGATTCTTTATATGAGGTGTTTGGTTCAACCACCTCCAAACCTTCACCATCGCCTAAAGATGAAATAACACAAAATAATTTCTCACATTTTTAATCAGATTTAAAATTAATAACAAAATACAAATAAACCCTGTGTCTCTATTTGTATTACTCCCCATTCTACTGGAGCCACAGCATGGAGTTTACTGGGTGGCACCTGGAACTTCAGTTCCCGGAAGATGCACAGGCTAAAACTCAGACAGACAGACACACACACACACGCATGCACAGAAACCCTCACCACCACCTATAGATCAAACCACATGAGTCGCCTGTGGGCCTTTTCTAAAATAGCTGTTTCCTACTTTGTTAAATCATTGTTGATAATTATTGTGAGAAATCATTAAGATGATCAGTGTCTTCACATAGATCAGGGTGTTAAACTCAGGCCTGACAAATCCAACCCGACGTACAATTATATCCGCCCAAGATGATTTTATATAGATCTATTATTATTATTATGAATGATATGTAGCTCTGATAACACAAACTACAGATCCCATAATGCAGCACTTCAGCTCCTTACCGAACGCTAGACCACCTGGGAACATTCCAGCATCAATCAAGTCGAGCTTCTGTTGATGTATTTAACTCTATTGTACAGTTATTGTGAAACAGCGCCTCACAGTGGTAAGAAAAGTTGATTCTGAAAACAGAGCCTTTAAACCGATGATCAAGTAGATGTTTACTGACACTGGCGGTAAACACGTGTCTTATAGTGGAGCGAATGTGGCTGTAATTGAAGAATTGAATCTAAGACGCACTACGAGACAAAACATCAGGAGAAGCTGAAGAACCTGAATGCAGAGCAGAAGATACAGAAAGTAGAAGAGTTAAAGAAGAATCTGACATTTCAGCAGACGTTTTTCACCAGAGAACAATCACAAAGTGAAGCTGGTGTGAAAACAGAGGAGAAATCAGAGTCACATCAGCAGGTTATTTACTGAGGGAGAGTTTCTGAAGAGCTGCATGATGAAGCTGTGACACGTCTGGTGTTTGACTCCAGATATTTTTATGGAGAGCAAAATATTTTAAGTTATTTAAAGTTTAAGATAATTTTTTATAAAATGGCATAAGAGCAAATAAATCTGATTGTTTTGATTTGTTGTGATTTTAACGTTTACTTGAAAGCACAATTTTTAATGATTTGTTCAGGGTTTTTGCAGCATGTTCATATTTCTAACTTGTATAATTTTGACAGGAGATATTTTAATGGAGAGCTATTTATTTTAAGTTTAAATTTATTTACTCTGTAATAATATTCCTGTCTGTATTTATTCATATTTATGTTAAAAAACATTATTTTAGTATGTTTAATAAATGTTTCTCCTGTTTGGCCCGCCACCTAAAGTATGCTTTGAGTTTTGGCCCCATGTGCAATTGAGTTTGACCCTGACATAGATAAATATCATTCATTTTTAATAATAACATATAATTAAAGGTAAACTGAGCAAATTTGTTATTTCAGAATTGTGTATCAAACTGGTAGCCATTCACATTAGTCGTTACCCAAGAAGTAGCTCTCGGTGTCAAAAAGGTTGGTGACCCCTGTTCTAGTTGATTGCAAAAATGTAAAGAGACATCCACTAGATTTAGGGCTTAAGAATTTGTTTTTGTTGCCTGAGGGCAACGCTGTGCAGTAGAGGGTTAAAATAAACCATCCAGAAATCATTCAGTACCAGATTCCTCTTATTTATTGTGGTGACTCTTTGACTGGGTTTCATTCATTCTCCATCACACAGAACTGTGTCTATCAGCTCACACTTACACAAAGAGATCCCCATTTCTCCTCAAGATACTCCACAGCATCCTGTTCTTAGGTCAAATCCATCCAGAATTGTACGAACCAGAGAAGATATTTGAAGATAGCGAGATATTAAAGAGTACTATGGAAGCTTTCCCAGGGCCATTCAAATGTTCCTCTCAAAACACCTTTCTCCTACTTCCTGGAACTGGTCAGTGAAACAGAATCAGTTAGAATAATAAAATGACTTTTATTTCCCTCGATATTTCACTGATGTCTTTTCCCTCAGACCACAACATTGTACGGCTCAACCGATGCAGCTGCAGTGGTGCATAAGCAGATATTTCCTGATCTATTCCATAATTGTCACAAATCAGGTGGTCAATATCCTCTGATTCCCACCATCATGTGCATCTGTGAGAGTGGCAGGTGTGGATACTATGAAGTGTCTCTGTCCTGTGGAAGTCACATCGCCAACAAGATCATGACTGCTGTTTCCTGTCTTCATGTCTGCCATCCCAAAGTGGCCTCTGTTGTGATGTCATTGTTTCCAGATGACTGTAGAGATGCAGAAAGTTTACAACTTCTGAGTGGTGTTAGCTGTAGAGCGTACAAATTGAAGAACCTGAGCAAGGTAAAACCACCACCATGTTTCACCTGCAATCAGCTGTTTCTCTACCTGAACACACAAAAAATAAAAATACTCCTGGTAACTGTGCTGAGACTGAAGCCAGAAGTAAATACTTCATTGCTACAAATAATATGGCCACAATTTCCAACAGCCACCAGTTACAACATTTAGTACAAACAATGACAGATTACTTTGATGGATTGATGACAGGATGTATGGAAAAAAGATCTGAGGAAAACAGAAGTCGCTACAGCATCAAACAAGTTTATGATAATGATACTATAAAAGCATTCAGTGTAAATTCACAGTGATCAGTGTTCTAGTTGTTTGGTTATTTGTTTGTTATTGTTAGTTATTTGTTATTTATTTGTTATTAATTGGGTTATTTGTAAATACATTTATCTAATCGCTTTCGCTATACTTTTTTTTGTTTGTTCATATAGTGTATTTCAATGTGGATAACGAGGATTTTGTGCTCAACAAGACATGCACAACATGAAATAAACATTTGATCACAGTGTTCTAGTCTTGTACTTATTTGTTTGGTATTGTTATTTGTTATTTATTTCTTCTTCTTCCTTCGGCTGCTTCCATTAGGGGGCGCCACAGCGGATCATCCGTCTCCACACCCCCCTGTCCTCTACATCTGCCTCTTTCATACCAACTACCGCCATGACTTCCTTCACCAGATCCATAAACCTCCTCCTTGGTCTTCCTCTTTCCTCTTTCACCATCTTGTTCTTCTTTCAGTCTTCACTCTCCTCCTCTTCTTCTTCTTCTTCCTTCGGCTGCTTCCATTAGGGGGCGCCACAGCGGATCATCCGTCTCCACACCCCCCTGTCCTCTACATCTGCCTCTTTCATACCAACTACCGCCATGACTTCCTTCACCAAATCCATAAACCTCCTCCTTGGTCTTCCTCTTTTCCTCCTTGCTGGTGTCTCCATCCTCAGCATTCTCCTACTGATATGCCCCATGTCCCTCCTCTGCACATGTCCAAACCGTCTCACCTCCCTCACCTTGTCTCCAAAACGTCCTACATGCACTGTCCCTCTAATAAACTTATTTCTAATCCTGTCCATCGTCGTCACTCCTAATGAACATCTCAACATCTTCAGCTCTGCTAACTCCAGCTTTACCTCCTGTCTTTTACTCAATGCCATTGCCATTGCACCTCTTCACCACCACCGAGCCCCTGTCTGACCTCCTCCTGAATCTCACACTACACTCTTTCCTCTTTCACCATCTTGTTCTTCTTTCAGTCTTCACTCTCCTCCTCTTCTTCTTCTTCCTTGGCTGCTCCCATTAGGGGCGCCACAGCGGATCATCCGTCTCCATACCCCCTGTCCTCTACATCTGCCTCTTTCATACCAACTACCGCCATGACTTCCTTCACCAAATCCATAAACCTCCTCCTTGGTCTTCCTCTTTTCCTCCTTGCTGGTGTCTCCATCCTCAGCATTCTCCTACTGATATGCCCCATGTCCCTCCTCTGCACATGTCCAAACCATCTCAATCTCACCTCCCTCACCTTGTCTCCAAAATGTCCTACATGCACTGTCCCTCTAATAAACTTATTTCTAATCCTGTCCATCGTCGTCACTCCTAATGAACATCTCAACATCTTCAGCTCTGCTAACTCCAGCTTTACCTCCTGTCTTTTACTCAATGCCATTGCCATTGCACCTCTTCACCACCACCGAGCCCCTGTCTGACCTCCTCCCTGAATCTCACACTACACTCTTTCCTCTTTCACCATCTTATTCTTCTTTCAGTCTTCACTCTTCTCCTCTTCTTCTTCACCTCCAAAACCATCCTACAGACCACCATCCGATGCTGTCTGGCTACACTGTCCCCTGCCATCACCTTACAGTCTCCAATCTCCTTCAGGTTGCATCTCCTACATAGAACATCGTCCACCTGTGTGCACCTTCCTCCACTCTTATACATCACCCTATGATCCTCCTTCTTCTTAAAATACGTGTTCACCACTGCCATTTAGCAAAATCCATCCTTTTAACAAAATCCACCACCATCTGCCCTTCCACATTCCTCTCCTTAAAGCCATGTTTTATGCTGGATGTCCTTCATAACACAAACCTCCACATTTATCCGGACTTGAGACCGACACTAAGAGTGAGCTGACTTGTGCAACACTAATGACTGTGTTTTTCATTAAACACTGTAAACCCACACACACACACACACACACACACACACACTACACTTCCACTCTGTAAGTCTATAATGTATTTAAATACTAAAGTTATAATATTTCTGTGTGATTTATCAGAAGTATTTAGTGTTTGATTTTAGACATTAAGGATCTCACTGACTCAAAATATCAAGAAAATAAAAAGATAATATTAATTATAAATAAGTGTTATTTATAATTGAATAATGCATAATTCTCCTTATTGTTCCTAATATTATGCTAAATGATATAGGTATCACTAGATGATATTGTGTAAAGGTTTGTGAAGATCGATGATGTCTGATCATGTAAAGGTTTTATATGAGAGATTGAAAATCAGGAAGCTCTTGAAGCTGGAATTAAACTTAGAAACACTGAAGTCCATCTCAACATGTCCTCAAAGCTTTGACCTCGATTGTACTCTTTGGTTCCTGGGAACTGGAGGCCATGTTCAAAGGTTCCTTAAGGTTGTTATTGGTAAGATGGAGCCTGTTACCTTCATTAGCAAACACTTTTCCATCCTCATACACCATCAGCACCAGTTCATCTTCGAGGAGTCACAGGTGAACTCCTTAAAAACACCAATCACCTACACGTACATGTGATCTGGGAGATAGAACTCCTGCCACTCCTCTAATATCTCAGGTTCATTGCTGTATGATGTTTCTGCCAAGGATCCGATGAGTGTGGGTGTGGATGAGTGTGATGGTCAGTGATGTGAGTGTGATGATCATTGATGTGAGTGCGATGGTCAGTGATTTGAGTGTGATGGTCAGTGATGAGTGTGTTATGGTCAGTGGTGAGTGTGATGGTCAGTGATGTGAGTGTGATGGTCAGTGATGTAGTGTGATGGTCAGTGATGAGTGTAATGGTCAGTGATGTGAGTGTGATGGTCAGTGATGAGTGTGATGGTCAGTGATGTGAGTGTGATGGTCAGTGATGAGTGTGATGTCAGTGATGAGTGTGATGGTCAGTGATATGAATGTAATGGTCAGTGATGAGTGTGATGGTCAGTGATGTGAGTGTGATGATCAGTGATGAGTGTGATGATCAGTGATGTGAATGTGACGGTCAGTGATGAGTGTGATGGTCAGTGATGAGTGTGATGGTCAGTGATGTGAGTGTGATGGTCAGTGATGTGAGTGTGATGGTCAGTGATGAGTGTGATGGTCAGTGATGTGAGTGTGATGGTCAGTGATGAGTGTGATGGTCAGTGATGTGAATGTGATGGTCAGTGATGAGTGTGTTATGGTCAGTGGTGAGTGTGATGGTCAGTGATGTGAATGTGATGGTCAGTGATGGTGTGATGGTCAGTGATGTGAGTGTGATGATCAGTGATGAGTGTGATGATCAGTGATGTGAATGTGACGGTCAGTGATGAGTGTGATGGTCATGTGATGGTCAGTGATGTGAGTGTAATGGTCAGTGATGTAGTGTGATGGTCATGTGATGGTCAGTGATGTAAGTGTGATGATCAGTGTTGAGTGTGATGATGAATGTATTTCAGTAGATTAACACCTGAAAATGCTGTCTGGAGCTGAAGAACCTACAGCTTCTTTTACTCCACATTCAGATTTCAAACATCTCACTTTACATGTTTCTCCTTTTCTCTCTATTGTTTAGTGATGTGAGTGTGATGGTCAGTGATGTGATGGTCAGTGATGTGAGTGTGATGATCAGTAATGTGAATGAGATGGTCAGTGATGAGTGTGATGGTCAGTGATGTGTAATGATCAGTGATGAGTGTGATGGTCAGTGATGAGTATGATGGTCAGTGATGAGTGTGATGGTCAGTGATGTGTAATGATCAGTGATGAGTGATGGTCAGTGATGTGAGTGTAATGGTCAGTAATATGAGTGTAATGGTCAGTGATGTGAGTGTGTTGGTCAGTGATAAGTGTGTAATGGTCAGTGGTGAGTGTGATGGTCAGTGATGAGTGTAATGGTCAGTGATGTGAGTGATGGTCAGTGATGAGTGTGATGATCATTGATGTGAGTGCGATGGTCAGTGATGAGCGTGATGGTCAGCGATTAGTGTAATGGTCAGTAATGTGAATGTGATAGTCAGTAATGTGAGTGTGATGATCAGTGTTGAGTGTGATGATCAGTGATGAGTGTGATGATCAGTGATGTAATTGTGATGGTCAGTGATGAGTGTGATGGTCATGTGATGGTCATGTGATTGTCAGCAATGTGAGTTTGAAAGTCAGTGATGTGTGTTGATCAGTGATGTGATTGTGATGGTCAGTAATGTGAGTTTAATGGTCAGTGATGAGTGTGATGGTCGGTGATGAGTGT
>NC_060909.1:14846197-14898878 GCF_014805685.1 Silurus meridionalis
TCTCTTAAACTATTTTCTTATTCAGTCCCCAAAAGAGAGCAAGCTTTTGGGAATGTTGGGAAGAGCACAACACATGCATGTCAAGTCCCAGCTCACCACATTTGCAATTTGGCATCCAGGAACCCACAGAATTTGACTGTATGATTTAAACAGATTAACATTTAAAACAGAGATTAACCATGAGTTTAAATAAGGAAAACACTTGTTCAACTTGCAGAGGATGGAAACAGGATTCCAGTGGCAATGATGACCAGCTGATGATGCTACGTCTCACACCCTGTAATCCATTGGAGAACACAAGCAACCCAGAGTAGGTGAGGGCCACACAGGTGGAAGAGACAAGAACATGCTGGTGGAGCCCATGAGTAATACAGAAGGGCAGGTGGAGCGGATGAGCACTGCAGAGGAGCAGGTGGAGCAGATCAGCACTATGGAGGAGCAGATCAGCACTATGGAGGAGCAGATGGAGAAGATCAGCACTATGGAGGAGCAGATGGAGAAGATCAGCACTATGGAGGGACAAGGTAATTAAGACATCTTTAAAGTTAGTTTAATTTTGTAAAGGCTTAAATTGTTTAAACTATGTGGTACCTTAAAATTGCTGAATGTCTAAGGCTTTTCCCCATAGAGCTTTATGCAGGTCCGGGCTGCATGATATCTTTTCAGCGTCAGTGCTGCAATGTAAGTAATGCAGTAAGATAATTACACTTGATAAGATTTCTTAAAATAAGAAAACATACCTAGCCTTTAGAAAATAGCAAATTGTTTTAAAACAAGGAGTAAAATACTTATTTAAAGCAGTATATTTAGTGTAATTTACTTAAAACTAAGTTGTTAATTCTTTTTTTAAGAGTTTGCTTTTCCTAATTTGTGTGAAAAGATCTTAAAACCAGAGCTATTAAACAAGACAATTCTTCTTAATTTAGGATTTGTCATAAGGTAATCTGTCTTAAAATGAGTAAAGCATTTAAACTTAAAATAAGGTTATATAAACTAAAATCAAGACCATGCATTCAGAGTCAAAATTATTTATTCAAATGAAAACCTGTCTTCTTACACAGAATAGTTACCATGCACAAAACAAAGCTTACTTTACTGCTTCTCAAAATACTTCAACTTACTGTAACATAAAACAGTACATGTGTTGCCATTGCTGAACACGGAATCAGAATCAACATGAGAATCTGACACTGTAATAAAACTACAAAACAACTTGTAACAGAGATGCCCAAGAAAAAAGAACAAAAAACATACAAGTGTTCTGTATAACCACTGCCTTAATGATTGTTCTTCATCATCATTGGTGCTGATCAGTGGGGGAGGAGCCTTGAACAGAAAAAAAGATGCATGCCATTAGCAGTACTAAAAAGAAAAATAAACTAAATGAAAACCCAAGCTAATGACTTTGTGAAAGCGATTTCCCTTAGTTCATCTGGTGTTATTTAATACCATTTCTCTTTCTTGGTGTTAGTTTTTAACTTTTTTTTGCTAAGACAACCTTATTGAGTTATGGCTTATGTATTGTTCAGTCTTTTGTGAAGTCAGACATTTTAAAATCACACTGTGGATAATTCCTCTGAAATGTTTAAACATCTGAGTGAAGTGATAAATTAACAGTTGATTCGCATGGTTGTTTTTTTTGTTTTTTTTTTCCTCCCTTCGTCGCTCTTCCCAATTAGTTTGACATCTCTCTTTGATGCTGGATGAGGAGTTCTCGGAGCTCTGGAATTAGAATCGTTTCTACCATCAGCTAGAAGCTCAACATTGGTGGAGACTGGCGAGCCCCTTGTTTCCTCTGAACCTGGATCATTTTCTGTTCTTCATCTGTGTGCTAGAACCATAAGTGCACCATTTTCCTTTTCTTTTTTTTCTCCCTCTCTCTTCCTGGATTTCCATGAACTTTTTTTGGAATGTGTTGCAGGTCTGAATGACAGGAAAGGATGTATATTTACAAATGACATGAAGTTGACCAAACAAAACATGAAATATTTCGTGTTCATATTGTCTGCAATGAAATTTAGAAATCACTACTTTCTTTTTTTAATTTGCGTTTTCCATACTGTCCCAACTTTTTCTGATTTGGGGTTGTAGTTTTCTAGTTTTTCCATTGCGGGACGATTTTACAGTCTTTAAAATGATTTGCATGAAAACTAAACACATAGAATCTATCGAGTCTCGCCATAGATAAAACATTATCCCTGCTGTGGGCCATGTTTACTGCCTGGTCTTAGTGTTCATGTTCCTCCAAATGTCACACAAATCAGAAGTTCTGATCAGCTGTACAGGTGTTTTTTGAGAGCTAATATGTGGTTCTATGTGATTCCTATCCAGTTTATCATCTTCAGTGCAATTAAAATCCCCACCTAGAAACAAAAAACCTTCTGAATTAATGTTTTATAAAGTGGAGCTGATTTTGTTTAGAAAGAGGATTTTTTTCTGCCCCTTCGTAGGTGTGTAAACATTAAAAAAAAATCATTTCTGTGTTTTGGAATTTTGCTTGTACTTTTAAAATGTGCCCTTTAACTATTTCTTCCATTTTGTAAGAGGTTGGTAGAAAGTGTTTTGAAAAGAGTATTTCTACTCCTCCACTAGTAGAGCACATCCAATCCACTTCAGTTTTATGATCCCTGTGTGATTCCTGAATAAACATGACATCAATCCGTTTCAGCTTTATAAACTCAAACAACACCATTCTTTTCTGACCAGCTCTAGCAGCATTTAGATTAAGAGTTCCTACTTTTACATCCTTCATATTGGAAATAGAGAACAACATACCTATACAGTACAGTACAGTACAGTAGTGACACTGGGCACCAGTTCTTCAGCTGGGTCAGGTCTCCCTTCTTTGCAGCAGGCGCTTTTCTTCTAAACAGTTGTAGCTGCTAATTCCAGGTCTTTCTGAAGCTCTCCACAAGTGGTCCTTGGCTCTTGGACAACTCTTCTAAATTCTTTTTGCTCCTCTGTCTGAAATTTTGTGAGGAGCACCTGGTCAATGCTACTTTATGGTGAGATGATGTTCTTTCTACTTCTGGATTATGATCCTAACAGTTCTCGCTGGAACATTCAGAAGTTTAGAAATCCTTCTGTAAACAATGCCATTAGTATGTTTTGCAACAATAAGGTTGTGAAGGTCTTGAGAGAGCTCTTCACTTTTACCCATCATGAGATGTTTCTTGTGTGACACCTTGGTAATGAGATCTTTATACAGGCCATTAGTTGGGACTGAAGCAGCTGATATTGATTTTCACTGACACGGGGCAGAACTGCTTTCTAATTACTGATTGATTTCAGCTGGTGTCTCGACTTCCATGCCTTTTTTCACCTGCCTTTCTTCATGTGTTCAACACTTTTCACCAGATGGATTAAAATTAAAGTAACGAGTCTGTTTTTGAAAATGTAAGAAGTAGAAAGTACAGATATTTATGGGAAAAAAATTTTAGTAAAAGTAAAAAGTTTTGCAAAAAAATAAATAATGAATTAAAAGACTGATTAAAATTACACTTAAATTGCACAAGAGTCTGTTATCAATATAATCATCTTTCTAATAATAATAATAATAATAATAATGATGCTGATGATAATAATAATAATAAATCTAGTAATGTATCTTGTAGGTTCCCTGGTGGTCTTTAGGCCATTAGGGTTGCACAAGCCTTAGTGCCGGTCCCAAGCTCGGATAAATGAGGAGGGTTGTGTAAGGAAGGACATCCAGCGTAAAAACGTGCCAAATCAAACATAGGGATGATCCGCTGTGGCGCCCCCTAATGGGAGAAGACGAAATAAAGTTTTAGTAATGTATTTTGTATCTAACAATATTCTACATATATAAAAAATAGTATAGCTATTATAAAATTGTAAAATATATAATAGAATAAAGAATATATAAAAGTAACAACAATTTCATTCATTTTATTATTTGCTTAATTATTCATGATTCACTGAGAACCCGTCCATTTTTATTAAATATAAAAAGGGCAAAATTAAAACTTTATTTAAAAATGTATTCACTACGTCCTTTCTTTAGTCGGATATTTAAAAAAAAAATCCACTATAAAATAAACATTAAATATTTGTTTTACTGATGCGCCAAGTCTCAAATCAGCACTAAAATCTGCCATGAAGCGCAGGTCCGACAAGTTAAAACCGTCCGTGTGGAAACAGAGCAAACATTCCAAAAGTACCGCTCGACAAGTTGCAATGTCTCATATCACCACTAGATGGTAGCATTTTACTACTACAAAAATCGCCGATGTTCAGATTTTTTTTTTTACCTCAAATTTCATTAAAATTACACTTAAATTGTACAAGAGTCTGTTATTATCAATATAATCATCTTTCTAATAATAATAATAATAATAATAATAATAATGATTATAATGATGATGATAATGCTACTACTACTACTAATAATAATAATAATAATAATAAATCTAGTAATGTATCTTGTATCTAACAATATTCTACATATATAAAAATAGGATACCTATACAGTACAGTACAGTAGTGACACTGGGCACCAGTTCTTCAGCTGGGTCAGGTCTCCTTCTTTGCAGCAGGCGCTTTTCTTCTAAACAGTTGTAGCTGCTAATTCCAGGTCTTTCTGAAGCTCTCCACAAGTGGTCCTTGGCTCTTGGACAACTCTTCTAAATTCTTTTTCCTCCTCTCTTCCTGGATTTCCATGAACTTTTTTTGGAATGTGTTGCAGGTCTGAATGACAGGAAAGGATGTATATTTACAAATGACATGAAGTTGACCAAACAAAACATGAAATATTTTGTGTTCATATTGTCTGCAATGAAATACAAGTCAAAGTAAATTTAGAAATCACTACTTTCTTTTTAATTTGCGTTTTCCATACTGTCCCAACTTTTTCTGATTTGGGGTTGTAGTTTTCTAGTTTTTCCATTGCGGGACGATTTTACAGTCTTTAAAATGATTTGCATGAAAACTAAACACATAGAATCTATCGAGTCTCGCCATAGATAAAACATTATCCCTGCTGTGGGTCATGTTTACTGCCTGGTCTTAGTGTTCATGTTCCTCCAAATGTCACACAAATCAGAAGTTCTGATCTGCTGTACAGGTGTTTTTTGAGAGCTAATATGTGGTTCTATGTGATTCCTATCCAGTTTATCATCTTCAGTGCAATTAAAATCCCCACCTAGAAACAAAAAACCTTCTGAATTAATGTTTTATAAAGTGGAGCTGATTTTGTTTAGAAAGAGGATTTTTTTTCTGCCCCTTCGTAGGTGCGTAAACATTAAAAAAAAATCATTTCTGTGTTTTGGAATTTTGCTTGTACTTTTAAAATGTGCCCTTTAACTATTTCTTCCATTTTGTAAGAGGTTGGTAGAAAGTGTTTTGAAAAGAGTATTGCTACTCCTCCACTAGTAGAGCACATCCAATCCACTTCAGTTTTATGATCCCTGTGTGATTCCTGAATAAACATGACATCAATCCGTTTCAGCTTTATAAACTCAAACAACACCATTCTTTTCTGACCAGCTCTAGCAGCATTTAGATTAAGAGTTCCTACTTTTACATCCTTCATATTGGAAATAGAGAACAACATACCTATACAGTACAGTACAGTACAGTACAGTACAGTACAGTAGTGACACTGGGCACCAGTTCTTCAGCTGGGTCAGGTCTCCCTTCTTTGCAGCAGGCGCTTTTCTTCTAAACAGTTGTAGCTGCTAATTCCAGGTCTTTCTGAAGCTCTCCACAAGTGGTCCTTGGCTCTTGGACAACTCTTCTAAATTCTTTTTGCTCCTCTGTCTGAAATTTTGTGAGGAGCACCTGGTCAATGCTACTTTATGGTGAGATGATGAAAGTAACAAGTCTGTTTTTGAAAATGTAAGAAGTAGAAAGTACAGATATTTATGGGGAAAAAAATTAATGTGTAAAAGTAAAAAGTTTTGCGAAAAAAAAAAAATAATGAATTAAAAGACTGATTAAAATTACACTTAAATTGTACAAGAGTCTTTTATTATCAATATAATCATCTTTCTAATAATAATAATAATAATAATAATAATAATAATAATAATAATGATTATAATGATGATGATAATGCTACTACTACTACTACTACTACTACTACTAATAATAATAATAATAAATCTAGTAATGTATCTTGTATCTAACAATATTCTACATATATAAAAAATAGGATAGCTATTATAAAATTTTAAAATATATAATAGAATAAAGAATATATAAAAATCACAACGATTTCATTCATGTTATTATTTGCTTAATTATTCATGATTCACTGAGAACTCAGTATATATTATCAGAATATATATCAAAAGAGTGAAAATAAAACTTTAAACGCAACACTAATTTATTCAAGACGTTCTTGCTTTAGTCGCATATTTAAAAAATAAATCCACAGAAAAATAAACATTAAATATTTGTTTTTACTGATGCGCCAAGTCTCAAATCAGCACTAAAATCTGCCATGAAGCGCAGGTCCGACAATTTAAAACCGTCCGCGTGGAAACAGCAAAAATTTTGAAAGTACTGCTAGCGACAAGTTGCAATGCCTAATATGACCACCAGGCGGTAGCATTTTACTACTACAAAAATCGCCGATGTTCAGTTTTTTTATTTAACTAATTAAAATTACACTTAAACTGTACAAGAGTCTGTTATACTTAATATCTATCTATCTATCTATCTATCTATCTATCTATCTATCTATCTATCTATCTATCTATCTATACAGAGGTGCTTTATATCTCTGAGAACTTATATATAATGCAACATTCAAACCGATTGATATTTTTTTAAAGTAATTAAAAGTGTGTGATTATTTGGTTTATCCATAAAAGTGTGTGTGTGTGTGTGTGTGTGTGTGTGTGTGTGTGTGTGTGTGCATGTATGCTGAACAAACACTCGTTCATGTGGTACCGCAGTACATTTATACACATCGAGAATAAATATGTTGCATTGAAGGTTTTGGACTACACAAACTGCATGGAGTTCAGTGAGGGTGGAAGTTAGGTCTTGATGTTCCTCATGACAAGCCTCTTGAAGCACTTCATCACGATGGGTGTGAGTGCGATGAGACTGTAGTCATTGAGGCAGGAGACTGTAGACTTTAGCACAGGGATGATGGTCGTCGTCTTGAGGCACGTAGGAACAAAGTTGCAACTCAGGAAGATGTTGAAGATGTCGGTGAAGACATCCGCTATCTGATTTACACATTCCCTAAGCACTCTGCCAGGAACCTTGTCTGATCCAGTAGACCTCCATGGGTTTACTTTACTCCGTGGTTACACACTATTGCGGTCATTCACAGCTTCTGGTTGGAGCATGTAGTGATGGTCTTGGAGATGATCATGTGATCAACGCACTTGTCCCAGTCAGTGCACACAAAACAGTCCTGAAGAGCAGAGGCGCCTCCTGCTGGCCAGGTTTTCACCTGTTTCAGAAGCGTTTAGGGTTTAGAGCGTCTGATGAGCGGTCTGTATGCTGGAATTAGCATAACAGAGATGTGGTCTGAGTAACCGTGTGTCTTTCCTCAATTCCTGCCAGGAAATCAACGTTGTGTTCATCTAAACAGCCCCAGGTTTCACCCTGAGTGAGTAGAAACTAACTGAGAGATTGAATTAAGAAAGAAAGGAGATTAGGGTAAATCTTTCCTATAGTTGTGAGGTGACTGATACACAAAGTCATGGAGCAGTTGGACACTGGGAGATAATCAGATGAATGAAAGTAGAAAATGTGATAAAAGCCTAAAGTTTATTGTAATCTTTGAGCCACGAATGATGCACAGATGCACAGTGTAGCAGCAATGACACAAACTTCACTTCACAACAAGAGCAAAAAAAAAAAAACTAAAGAAAAACAGTTCAAATTCAAGAAATAAAAAAATACAATGTTATTTAAACTTTACAGAAAAAAAAACATGAACATATATATATATATATATATATATATATATATATATATATATATATATATATATATTGCATTGTTTACAGTTTAAATGAATAAATACATAACAAAAACACACAAATAAATACATTTGTGTGCGGAGGCAAAAACAAAACCAAAATTATTACAGGACCCTATTGAGCACCGTAAACGACCACGTGACCACCAGGCTACAGGGCAGGTCGTGTGATGACGTCACATAATGTCGCTACATACTCAGTACATGTCCCGCCCCTTATTATAGATGATTGGCTAGAACATTAAGCAAGCTGTGTGCTGATTAGCCAGTTTACATACAGAATGGGTGTGGTCAACCAACAGTACCGCAACCCAACAAACCAGTGGTTTTCATAGTAAAATGTTCTCACTATCTGTCTGTTGAATATATGAATGTATTTGTAATCATATGTGTTCTATAAGTCCTACATATGACTAAAGCCTTATAGATGTTCATGATGTAAAAGCACAGGGAAAGATAATTGAATATGAAATCTGTACTTCACTCATGACTTTGCTCTTATCTTCACCTACGTGTGGTCTTTATGCCTATAGTCAATAATAGTCATACTGTATACTGATTTTCACATTTAGATACAATACAACATTTAAACTACACACACAAGCACACATTTTAATTCCTAAATTATTTATTAGCATGTCTACAAGGTTTAGTTGCATATTTCACATACCAATAAAGTTTTTATTTCAAATATGACGTCACCAGATTTCATCTTCCTTTGTGACAATTTCTTTATCACAACTTTATCACAGTTCTACATTTAATATATACAATAGTTCTATTTTAAACCTACAAACATAAAACTTTACAAGATCTCAAAGTGATTCTTACACACATCATCACCAACAGAGTCCATGTGACATTTACAAACATGACTTTCTGTCACATATATTCAAGACAATTTTTATCCCCTTCATTTGTAACATTTTAGGTCACTGTTCTAGAAATATTTTTGATTTAACCTTTATCATTTACAACAATATGTTCTGATTTGATCACAAACAGGACCAGACTGATCACAATGAATGTAAACACATGGTCTCATAATGTCATTGCTGCCAACTGCTCTATCAAATCCTGTAGGAAAATAAACTTTATAAAGTCTTCATAAAAGGTTAATGATATTTTGACAGTAGATCCTCAAATCAGCTTCTGCACTGTACAATTTCCACATTTTTTCTGACTGCATGTAGACGATGTTGGTTGTAATATATGTACTATTGGTATCAGCATTCTGTGATAAGCCTGCCCTCTAGTGGTGACTTATGTAGTGCCGTATTAGTAATGGCAGTTCTGAATAAAAACCATGTGAGTTAACACGACTCAACCGTTCTGCTGCATATTATTCTTCTGACAGCATACACAACAAAATTGGCGACGAGGATGGGATTTATAACTACAACAAGACTTTATTGGACATGAAACAGGAAAAGAAGGATCGTGAAAAGACAACGTGAGTCACATGAAAGAAAGAGAAGCTAATTAAAGTGTAAAGCTAAACTGCAAACGAGCAAAAATAAAAATAAAAATGTCAATGATTGGAACAATCACCGCGTTTGAAAGCAATGCTGAGGATTGGGGAACTTATGTGGAAAGAGTGGAATTATACTGTGAGGCTAATGCCATTGCAGATGATAAGAAAGTGGCTGTTTTGCTAAGCGTGATGGGAGCAAAGACGTATGGACTGCTCCGTAGTTTGTTAACCCCTGAAAAGCCAGCGGATAAAACGTTTCAGCAAATAGTGAACATTCTAAATGAACATTTGAACCCCAAACCCCTGTTAATTGCGGAAAGATTCAGATTCCATAAGCGTAACCAAGCAAAAGGAGAAAGCATTTCTGAATATATAGCTGAGCTACGCCGATTGTCAGAACATTGTCGATTTGGAGCTGGACTGGCAGATGCATTAAGAGACAGGCTTGTGTGTGGAATGCACAATGAAAGCACACAAAAAAGACTATTGACAGAAAAGACTTGACACTTGATCGCACTGAATATAGCAATATCCATGGAGACTGCAGCAAAGATGCATTGAATTGCAACAAAAACAATGGAATGTGCAACAAATAAACTGTCACTGAAATTGGAAAGAAAACAGAAATGTTATCGCATGGAAAATGTCTCATGATGCGAATGACTGCTGGTTCAAAGATAAAGAGTGCAGGAAATGCCATAAAAAGGGGCACATCGAACGTGTATGCAAAACAGACAGACTGAAGATACAAAAGACAGAACACACAAGGTGAAACGAATCCGCCAATGTATATCAAGTAACTGAAAATGAAACAAACACGAGTTCAGGTACAGATGATCTTTCATGTTTGGAACTGTACAATATTGAGGAGACAGATCGAAGAGTTATTTGGCTCACACCGAAGTGTCAGGAGTCAAACTCAAAATGGAGTTAGACACTGGATCGGCCTTATCGGTCATTTCAGCAGCTGATTACCAGCGACTGTTCTCAAAAATACCACTGCAAAGCACATCAGTGATATTAAAGACCTATACTGGTGAAAAAGTGTCTCCGAAAGGAAACTACAAGTAATTGTAAAGTACAAAGGAAATCAGCAGCAATTGTACTTGTATGTGTTGGAAAACGGAGGGCCTGCATTGTTCGGACGTGAGTGGCTGAGGAAAATACCTCTAGACTGGCACACTATAAAAAAACTGGATGTGCCCCAGCAAGACACAGACAAAGAGACACTAAAGGCCCTAGCGCAAATTATAGACAATGCAGAATCTGTGTTTCAAAAAGGAATAGGAACACTTAAGGGAATAAAAGCGAGTCTGGAGTTAGAAGAAGACACTCCTCCAAAATTCTTTAAAGCTCGCCCAGTCCCGTATGCAATTCGTCCCAAGGTGGAGGCAGAGCTGGATAATTTGGAAAAAATGGAAATTCTGACAAAGGTTGAATGGAGTGAATGGGCAACACCCATAGTTCCAGTGATCAAAAGGGCAAAGCAGGAGATGTACGTATTTATGGGATTTTAAAGTGACCATTAATCCAGCGCTTCATGCAGTACAGTATCCCCTGCCACGCATTGAAGACATTTTTGCATCTTTGTCTGGTGGAGAACACTTCTCAAAAATTGACCTGGCTCAAGCTTACCTTCAAATGGAGATGGATGAGAAATCCAAGAAATTCTTGACAATCAACACACATAAAGGGCTCTATCAATACAATCGTCTTGTTTTTGGAATTGCCTCTGCCCCTGCTTTGTGGCAGAGAGCGATGGACCAGGTGTTGCAGGGTATACCAGGAACACAGTGTTACCTGGATGATATCGTTGTGACGGGGAAGGATGATACAGATCACCTCAGAAACTTGCAACGGGTGCTGATGAGATTGTGTGAGTATGGACTAAGAGCCAACAAAGAAAAATGTGAGTTCTTTAAGTCTCGGATTTCTTACTGTGGTCATGTAATAGACAAAGATGGTCTACACAAGTCACAAGACAAAATTGAAGCTGTGCTAAATGCACCACACCCACAAAACGTGTCTCAACTCCGATCATATCTCGGACTTGTGAACTATTACCACAAATTTCTTCCAAACATCTCCACTGTACTACATCCTTTGAACGCACTGTTGCAAACAAGGACACAGTGGAAATGGTCAGACAGCTGTGAGCAAGCTTTCCAAAAGACCAAAAGGCTCATAACTTCCGATATAGTGCTAACACACTTCAATCCATCTATGCCTATCAGACTGGCGATGCATCACCATATGGAATTGGCGCAGTGCTGTCACACAAGTTTCCAGATGGTGCTGAAAAACCGATAGCCTTTGCATCTAGATCACTAACGACAGCGGAACGCAACTATGCACAAATAGACCGTGAAGCACTTAGTCTCGTGTGGGGTGTAAAAAAATTCCACCATTATCTGTATGGTCAACGGTTTACCCTGATCACAGATCATCAGCCCTTGGTCTCGATATTCAACGCTCAGAAGGGTGTCTCAGCGATGGCCTCAGCACGGTTGCAGCGTTGGTCGCTCTTTTTGGGTGCTCATCAATATGATATCGAGTACAAAGGCACCAAACTACACGGTAACGCTGGATGGCTTGTCGCGTCTTCCACTGAAGTTGACGGAAGAGTCAAAGGCGATGGATCCAGCTGACATGTTTCAAACCTCAATCATGAGTCAGTTTCCTGTGACAAATGCTGCTATTCAGAGAGAAACCCGCAATGACCCGACATTGTCTAAGGTCTATGATATTACAGTACGTGGGTGGCCGACAGCAGGGAACTCGCTGTATCCGGCGTTCGCAGCAAGGAGAGAACAGCTTTCTGTGTGTCAAGGAACTCTAATGTGTGGCTTGCGAGTTGTCATTCCCTCCAAATTGCGCAGTAAGATGTTGGACATACTACATGAAGGACATTTGGGCACTGTGAAAATGAAAATCTTGCCCGCAGTTACATGTGGTGGCCGGGAATTGACAAGCAGATTGAAGATCTGGCAAAGGCTTGTCCAGGATGTCAAAGGACCCAGAACTCTCCACCATTAGCTCCTTTGCATCCTTGGGAATGGCCGTCAACACCGTGGCAAAGAGTGCATGTCGACTTTGCTGGGCCATTCAAGGACTCCATGTTCTTAATCGCCGTGGACGCGCATTCTAAGTGGCCTGAAGTTGTTCTAATGAAGACAACCACATCCGAAAAGACTGTTTCTGTGCTAAGATCAATATTCTCCAGAAACGGGCTTCCAGAACAGATATGCACGGATAATGGACGACAGTTCGTCTCAGAAGAGTTTCAGAAATTCATGAAGCTGAACGGAGTCAAGCACATTACATCCGCACCATACCATCCTGCCACTAATGGCTTGGCCGAAAGGTTTGTACAAACGTTCAAGAAAGCAATAAATGCAATGGACAATGACACCATCTCACTCCAACACAAAATAGACAACTTCCTTTTATGTACAGAAATGCAACCCACTCCACAACTGGTCAAGCGCCAGCAATGATGTTCTTCAAGAGGAATTTAAGATCTCGCTTGGATCTCATCAAACCTGATGTTCGACGAGATGTGGAAAACAAACAGTTTGTGCACATGAACGATAGACAAGCAAGAAACTTCCAAGTAGGACAAGCAGTCTTAGCACGTGACTACAGACAGGGAAAAATGGCAGCCAGGTACCATCGCCACCAGAACTGGTCCCTTGATGTACACAGTAAAGGTTGGTGACAACACATGGAGACGGCATGCAGATCAGCTGGTGAATCGTCAGGCAAAATCCTCACTGTTATCTGTTCCTGATTCATCTGACGATGTTCCTGATTTAAATGGCAAGGTCAATGATGCTGTTGAGACTGCCCCTCTTACCTCGGTTACCATGAACGATTCTGAACCACACATTGATAATCCTGATGTGACGGCTTCAGTTACGCCTGGACCGCACCGGGATTCGCAGAGACGTTACCCTGAGAGATGTAGGAAACCTCCCCAGAGGCTTGATTTGTAATGTGTTGTAATTGCCAACATTGTTCAGGTTTATTGTGATTGTTATGCAGTGAGTTGTAGTTGTGTGTTTCTTGTTTCTTGGGTGATTAATCTAAAAGGGGAGGAATGTGTAATATATGTACTATTGGTATCAGCATTCTGTGATAAGCCTGCCCTCTAGTGGTGACTTATGTAGTGCCGTATTAGTAATGGCAGTTCTGAATAAAAACCATGTGAGTTAACACGACTCAACCGTTCTGCTGCATATTATTCTTCTGACAGCATACACAACATTGGTCATCACTGACACAGAGAAAGTATAAAACCTTAAAAATACTGCCATCTTTCAATATCAAAACAGAGCTGTTCCTTTTATTTGTCTTTGTATATGTTGTGCTGTGAATGACTTCTCTATTGACAACTTTTCTGTTCTAGTAGCTGCCAGTAGAGGTCACGGGTACATCTAGCAATGCATGTAATGTGTTCATATAATTTTCAGACACAGGCCTAATCTTTGGCACTCCAAGTGCAGTCACCCTGTCATATCTAGCACAGTTCCTTATGTGATGTTTACTGGAGGTCATTTCTTTGTAGAATGATTTTATTTCAGGTGAGACATCAGGAGATGAGCAGGCCTTAGCTATGTGTGGCAATGCAGGAGACCATGCTACCATTTAGCAAATCTGCTGAGGTACTGCATTACTGCTTTTTATTTGTTTGAGCAAGTAGTCATTATAATTCTCAAACATAAAATCAGACTGGGTGCAGAGAGGACCCACATTCTTAACACTCTCAGTCAAATGAAGAACTGAATGCACATTGTAGGTCATCTGATCTTCACCATACAAAGACTGAGCTGATTTAACATAAAGCTCAAGAGCCTCATGAGCATGGTCAATATCTTCTTGACAAATGTCTGAAAATAGCAAAATGTACAAGTAAAGCCCAGTGGCAAAGATACTTGTTTGGAAGTTTCCCCTTAAGGACTGGCAAATTGTAATATTAAAGCCATTTCTGCCATTTGTGAGCTTTCCAAAACCTATGTTTAACAATAGACCATGGGATTCAGGAAAAAAAAACTTGGAGGCTTGATTGGTAAAAGATTTCCATCTACACTTGTAGTGTTCAAACCAGTATACCATGGTTGACTGTAGCTTTTGGAATCAAACCATAAAGTGCCTATTCTGTCGGCAGACCCCCCGCAACACACGATACATGTAATCAGGGACCACACCATTAATCAGGTTAAAATTGGGCAAGTCCACAGTTAGAGATGGCCCTTTTATTCCCAAAATTCTCTGTTCGTTATTTTTGCCAATTTCACCTATTTGCACAGTTGTGTTGTGATCTCTAAGGTCTGGCATCTTGTCAGCGTGTTTGTTTGCTTATATGCCTTTCCTGCTATTCCAGTTTAACCTTTTCACACTTTATCCACCACAGTAGATGTTCATCCTTAAATTAAGCATGAAAGCAAAGAAAGAAAAAATTAAAGCTTACAGCACCTGGTATTCCCAGGCGGTCTCCCATCCAAGTACTAACCAGGCCCGACCCTGCTTAGCTTCCGAGATCAGACGAGATCGAGCGTTCTCAGAGTGGTATGGCCGTAAGCGAGAATCGCTGTTCAAAATTGCCAATTTATTTTTGCTTGTCAGCGTGTTTGTTTGCTTATATGCCTTTTCTGCAATTTCAGTTTAACCTTTTCACACTTTATCCACCACAGAAGATGTTCATCCTTAAATGAAGCATGAAAGCAAAGAAAGAAAAAATTAAAGCTTACAGCACCTGTTGCACGACCTTTGCTGCAGAATTTTAAACAACAATTTGAAACAACTCCTCCAAACAATTTCCTTGTTTGGAGGAGTTGTTTCAAATTGTTGTTTAAAATTCTGCAGCAAAGGTCGTGCAACAGCATCACATATAGCACATAATGCATAGACCTTTGTGGTTTTTATTAAATGATCTACTGGATCCTGCCATTAAGGTCCCATTTGTCCAAAAAGTTTGCATTTATATTTAAAGTATTTACCAAAAGATATGTGTTAAGCTTTAATCTTGATCTACTTATTTTTAAACTCAACAACATTGCATTCCACTGCATCAGATCTTACGTTCAGTTTTATCTACACATTTAGAGACAATGTATGTAACAAAATGTGAACCAAAATTACATACAAATGTCCTTATTTACCTGCACCTCTGATGAAATCCCCTCTTCTGCACTTTCTGATGAATGAGACACAGGGCTGTAACCTTTAAAAGATCAAGACTTTTTAAGATATACGAGTTGAACTATCAATAGAAAATATAGCAATGAAAACATGTAGAAATATAGCTAAAATAGAAATAGGTGATGTTTACCTGTATTTATTTGAATATAGACTCCTCAGTCCTCAGTGGTAGATTAAACTGGATTAGGGGACAAAATGAACTGATAAATGTGAATATGAAGAGAATGTTATTTAGGAAATAAAGATTCAAGTATTAAAATATGGTTCTTTTCTAGGGAGGAAAACTCACATTAGTGTTTGATGATTGTGACTGTGTTTTCCTTTCAGAGTGGTGTAACATATCCTAAAAGAAAGCAGTACATCAGTTTATAAAACCTCAGTTTATAAAAACGTCAGATCCAGTGTTATGCGCTAAAATGCTCCTTTTTCTTAGTGAATGCAATGCGCTTGTTTTTTTGTTTGTTTGTTTTTGTGAATGAACTGCACTTCCGTAGTTTGATGTGTGAAATCTAGCAGTAAATCCTACAGTACCTACCATGAGCCTTAATCTTTACTTTTTCATAATTCTAATCATCTATATCACATTTATTTGTTTGGAATGTGATTATGCAAAGGATTTGTTGAAATAAATGTTGTTTACAACACAATTAAAAATAATAATTCATAAAGTGATTTTGATTTGGGAATCAGGGTCAAAGCAGTTGGATGGTATTTGATATTTCATAAATGTAAAGTTAAAAAATTTAAAGTTTTTTTATTGATCTAAAACTATGATATGATTCTCTTTACTCAGCACTTCATAAGACAGCTGCTAAAACATCTGTACTAATAATAAAAAATTGTTTCGCTGCAAGGGTTACCTTGTGTTCCGGTTGTGTTTATACTTTATTGTGTTGTGTCAGTTCAAGTTCAGGTGTTGTATACATCCCATGTGAGTGCTAGATAAATATAAATAAATAAATAAATAAATAAATAAATAATAATACATTTGAAGAAAGAATGAATGCAAGAAAGAAAGAAAGAAAGAAAGAAAGAAAGAAAGAAAGAATGAATGCAAGAAAGAAAGAAAGAAAGAAAGAAAGAAAGAATGAGTAAATGAATGAATGAATGAAAGAAAGAGAGAGTTTTGGATAGTGGATGTCAGCATTATCCATGATCCTCAGCCTCCGTTGCTATTTTTCTCATTGCGCTCACATTTAGTTTAAATGTTGTAATGGATGTCTTTTATTGCCATTAAACCCACATGGTTTACTCCTTATCAGTGAAAGGAAAAAAAACACAGGTGAAATTGTTCTAAACGGGGTAGATCACTTCTGTATGACACAAGGGTTAAAATTGTCTGAACTGTCTTCTGTATTTCCTCAGATGGATGTGCACAGAGGACTGTGTTGAAGGAAATGGACTTGTATTTTTAGAATGCTCATTGATTTACCACATCAAACAGTGTCTGCATTGTATAGATTGCGAGGCAATGGGGTGGGGGGATTTTAGATATTATAGGGGTGTGAGTGTATTATAGGATATAACTGTTGTGTAACTTTATATTACTGCACTATTGAATATAAACATTATAATATAAATTATTTTATAAAGATGGTTATGGCTGTTTTTCTTCAGACCAATTCAAAAATCAACAAAAATTTGTACACAGCAAACATACACTGTTTTATATGTTCTGATTTGACTTCATGTTGTATGTTATTACAGTTAACTAATAACTTGATTCCCTTTTCTGTTGGTGCTTTTCAAGTGAATTTAACCACATGGTCCAGTGTTATTAAATACAGCCTTATGGTGTGTTTGACAAACATGCACACACATAATGTGGTGTATTTTCACTGCTATTGTTGTGAATGGCAGAAAATTAAGTATTTCCAAAGATGACCATTTTATATTTTTACTATTCCATACATTGTTATTTAAAAACGTGATAGATTTATAGTTGATACACGGTAATAGCTGAAGGAAAAAAGAAAGAGATACACTAAGGACAAAAGTATTGGGACACCTGACTTTCACAGCCATAGTTGGTTCTTTCCTAAACTGTTATCGCAAATCTGAAGACACAAAATTGTATATGATGTGTTTGGATGCATGACGAGCATGACAATACCCCTGTGAACAAAGCAAACTCCATTACGATATGCTTTGCATTGGTTTGAGTGGAAGATCTCCTGCAATAGAGCTCTTACCTCAACCTTATTGAACCCAAGTCCTCTTCACCTAAAATACATCAGTACCTGACTTTTCTAAGACTCTTCTGTCTGAATGAGCACAAATCTCCACAAACACAATCCATAATCTAGTGGAATATTTTCCCAGAGAGGGAAGCTTATTATAAGAGCAAATGGAGACTAAATGTGGAATGGGATGTCCAAAAATCACATATAAATCTTATGACCAGGTGTCCACAAACTTTTAGAAATTTCACGGGGTTTATCCTCTCAATAAACTTACAGAAATAGTGAGCAAAATGAATCACCTGTTTGAATGAAAATAAAAGTGCATTACTGTGAGAGACGTGGGGGACGGCCTGAAGTACTTGGGTTGAGACTGAAAACATAGATCTTAGGACTAAACAAAATACATTGCCTAATAAAACAGATTCTGCCATATAAGGTGTTTCATTTTGGTCACTATTTCCACATAAAAAGGAAAAAACAACCAAATAAACAAACATAAGGGTTAATTTTATATACTAATCAAGTCAAGTCAAGTCAAGTTTATCTGTATAGCGCTTTTCACAACAGACATTGTCTCAAAGCAGCTTTACACAAATCAACAGTGATGGTGAATGGTGTGAATTTGTCCCTGATGAGCAGCCGTGGCGACTGTGGCAAGGAAAAACTCCCTTAGATGTTATGAGGAAGAAACCTTGAGAGGAACCAGACTCAAAAGGGGAACCCATCCTCATCTGGGTGACATCAAGAGTTTGATCATAAATCTTTCAACAATACAGAACACTGGAGAGTAAGAACTAACATGAGTACTGGAGTATAAGATTATAAGTGATGTTCTTTCTACAGTCTTATACAGTCTATATGGTTAGTAGCTCCGAGTTTTATGAGCTCAGCATTTGTGATCACCACAGATCCAGCATCAGCTTCTCCATGCCAGAGCCTTTAAACACTCCAGGAGGTCCAATGTCAAAACTCCACACATGTAGCGGGATCCAAATGGCACTGGTACGTCTCTAGATGGTTCGGGATGTTTGTGAGTTCGGCATCTACTTCTTCAAAGGTCCGTAATCATCACGAGGAGGGAGGTGACTGGAGCTGGAGGAACCTCAGGGTGTCTCGGGATGGGAAGAGAAAGAGAAGCAGTGGAGAGGAATTAGCGTAGCTGCTGTTCATGATATTAACAGCACAAGTTGATAATGTGCATGTGATCAGATGTTCTGGAGCACAAGGTTATGATGTGGTGTGTGTTATGTGTAGGCTTTGCTAAAAAGATATGTTTTTAATCTACACTTAAACTGGGTGAGTGTGTCTGAGCCCCGAACACTGTCAGGAAGACTAGTCCAGAGTTTAGGAGCTAAATGTGAAAATGCTCTACCACCTTTAGTGGACTTTGCTATTCTAGGAACTACTAGAAGCCCAGAGTTTTGAGATCTCAGGGAGCATGACGGATTGTAGCGTGTTAAAAGACTGGATAGATAAATGGGAGCCAAACCATTTAGTGCTTTATAAGTGAGAAGTAATAGTTTGTAGTCGATTCGAAACTTAACAGGAAGCCAGTGTAGGGACGATAAGATCGGGGTTATGTGGTCATATTTTCTTGCCCTTGTAAGAACTCTGGCTGCTGCATTCTGGACTAACTGAAGCTTGTTTATTATTGATGCAGGACATCCACCTAGTAACACATTACAGTAGTCTATTCTGGAGGTCATGAACGCATGGACGAGCTTCTCTGCATCAGATAAAGATAACATGTTTCTTAACTTAGAAATATTTCTACGGTGAAAGAAGGCTGTTTTTTAACTTGGTTGATATGATATTTGAAAGACAAGTTGCTGTCTAAAATAACTCCCAGGTCTTTTACCGTTGAACTAGTGTTTACAGAACATCCGTCTAAATGCAGGTTGAGATGCTGGAGCTTCTGTATACTCGCTTGTATCTCATGACTAATTGGAATGGGTTTATTTATTTATTAACCAATTTTTAATATGATTTATTCCATGCAAGCGTGTGAATAATCAATGATTTGTATTCCTTCCTATAGTTTCTATAATTAAACTGATTAGTGAAAAGTGCTTGCTGTAATATCGCTATAAACACTGTGTGCCTCAGGGGTGGATCCTGTGGTAAGTGCTATTATGAATGGGGGAGGACGGAAAAGAAGAGGAAAGATGGAAAAAGGAAAAAGAATGAGGGTTGATGCGGTAAACGGTGCAGCTTCAACTACTGTTGAACTCTATACTTTAGGAAGGGGGTTTTATGGCTGAAAAGAGACGTTGAATCTTGTAATTCTCCGTCTATTCTGTGGATTCATGGTTAGGTTCCTACAGGTCAGGACCAAATAGTTCAGTAGAAGTGCTTCAAAGAGGATTAATATCAAAACATTATTCTGATGATGATCAGAATTCCCTCACACACACACACAGTAATTCTTTTTTTTCAAATGTACATTGACATTGTATAAAAGCTTTGTAATTTGCACCAGAATTGCTTTCCGTTACAAGTACGATTGCCACCCACAAGCTACAATGAGAATGTCATGACACAGGAAACCACAAACTGCAATTCCCAGGAGCCATTGCCGCCTACAAACATGGCTGCTGTGGACTACATTCCCCAGACCTCAGCTACAGTTCAATGTTCACAGTCGCCCAGTTGCTGATTGATTACACCTGCACGCAATTTGGTGGTAGAGTTTAAAAGGACTCACAAAGCCTATGCTCATGAAATGTCATCTGAGAGCACACATAAGACAAAGCATGAGTATGGAAACAGCTTTAAAGAAAACAGGCCATATGATATGAGGTTAATCATAAGTTTTAAGAACTGCACCAAAGGTACACAGCAGCACCAATGGAGTCAAAAGGGACACCAGTTAAAGTTATGAGAAATGCAAGGGAGAAAGCAGGATAAAGGAAACACTAAAATAGAGGATGTTCACTCACCAATGGTGGGAAAGAACATTGAGGTGAAATGAAGGTGTGGGAAAAAATGAGGCAAAGTTATTGATTTCTGTGGCATATGAAAGTTAAGCGTTAAATTGTACTCATGATCATCAGAATATAAATGAAAATACAGAAGGCTATAATGTGTGATTTGAGGAAAAACTATGGTTCCTATGAATATTAGAAGTTCCGTGACCAACCGTACATGCAGAACACCATGGCATTTCATTAAGGAAAGAAACAGGACTTTTGGCCATGAAGCACAGTGGAACAGCAGCACTGCTTAGAGAGATGTTTCATTAAGAATATCTGACAGCTGGTCTCCACTCAAACATTTTTGTAAACATTTTTCAATGGTTGCTGCTCACAGCATTTTCATCTACAATGGCTGTGAACTCTACAAAGTCCTCACCATTTATCTCATCTTCAGGGTCATTTAAAGCAGAGTTTTTATTCTCATCTTGTTCTCCATATCTCTGCAAACAGTAGGTGGGGGAGACTAGCAACACTTTGTATCAGTGTTGTCAGCTTAATTGTCAATGTCAAACATTAGAAAGAAGCCCATACTTTTATTGTCCAGCACTTTATTCAACATGGTGTTGGGTCCCTGAAGATCATGGGATTACAACATAATAAATGGTGGTCTGAGAGCATAAGGAAACTAACATGGATAAATAGAGTTCCATACACCCATGGGGTTTGAATGAACAGTCTAGAGTAATTTGGAGCTCATGTTCATGACTGACAAAACACAAGGTATGAGTGCTTGGTGACTGATAGGCCAGGGCACAACATGGACATTGGGCTTGGCCGGCTCTTCACCACTTATCCCACTAAACCCTAACCCTCGAACCCTAACCCCTTGTCGAGAAAAATATTTTAATCAACCTTAATTAGCGTGTGTTATCACACTAATATTAATCCAACAAAATTAACCTAATTAGTGTAGAACTTATTAGATACAATAGACGTAGTTTGATAAAACCTATTTAGCCTATATGTTAATCAAACCTATATAACCTATTTACACCAAGTATAAGCAAAATGATCAAAATTAAGGCATTTGTGTGAGAGTAGAATATAGTCTGACTGATGTTATACGTGTGTTGAATTCATTGATTATTGGGATAAAAAAAGCTTGTGGGCCTCTTCAGCTGCAGAAGACATGAGGGAGTATTCTGGCTTAGAGTCAGGCGAAGGTAAAGTAGCAAGATATTTGGATGAAGGGACTGGAGATGTGGGAGACCAGCATGAGGGATAAGGAGAAGACTGTGGCCTTGTTGCAGGAAAGCAGATTGTGATCATAAGTTTGGGTCTGTTGGTTGAAGGCAGCAGAGAGGTCAGATAAGGTCTGTGTGCGCCCATATTACGCGTAAAGGTGCTCTGCACGATGCGAGGAGGCAGACAGGGATTCTCTGGAACATTTGGGCTAGAGAGATGTTCAATAAATCGAGCAATCTCAGTAGCAAGTGAGAAGAGCTGGAATAGGTGATATTGTTTGCGGAGACCACTCTTAGGAGATGTCCCAGAACGTCTGCGTGATGGAGCTGAGCAAAAGAAACCAACAGAGAGATGTTATACAAGGTAAAATCAGTGACAAAAACACACATTGCTCGGTGCATGCAAGAATAACACATTCAAAAGCGATCTCTTGTGAAGATTCTACACACTATGTAACAATCAGTTCAGAGAATACAAATAAAGTATAAGCTAGGCACTTGCATAATCAAGTAGAGTAATTTAGTTAAACATATATAGACAATCTAATACACTGATCTAGCTAGATTCAATGAATGTAGAATAGCAAACAGCATTATAAAAAGAATAAAAGCATAACACTTATCTATTGCAGGGGCAGGAAGACAAAATAGGCTGCAAAATAGTTGTTCACACTTGAAAGGCTGAAGCAATGTATGGTTGGATTCAGAGAGAATAAAGGCTTTATACATACATTTTTTTTTTATAAAACCAGATAAAGGCAGAAAATAAGGGGAATGAAGAAGAGCAGGAACTCCAAATATGGGACCATATGGAAGGAGTGAAAGACCAAGGCCAAAGATAAGGGGAATTGAAACAAAGAGGGTAAAATTTTCCAAGATGAAGAAATTAGAAAAGGAAAAAAAAAAAGACCCCAGGTGTCTTCAGGGTATAAATATGAGCGCAAGCAAACAGCATGTGTGCTTGATCATTTTGATGTGATGAAGTACCCACCTTCTATTGGCCTCATTAGAACATGTATGGAATAAAGATGTTTTGCTTTTACTCATCCAAGACTGAGGATCCTTTATTTGCTATTTGTGTCTATTATATTTTTGTCTTTTTAGAATTAGGTGAGCAACATTGGGAATCTTCCCCTAAATTAACCCTATAACCCCAAACCTAACCCCAACCCTAAAAACACAGTAATACAATAACACAAATTTAAAGCCATGCTATATTTTTAAAAGCATAACAACTTATTGGTCTCCGTTTCTTTTCCTTTTGTATTTATACACTGTGATGTGTACTTTTGTCTCTACTTTATATATTTGCCCATTTCTTCTTTTCTTTGCTGCTGTAAACAAAAATGTTCCCACCGTTGGACAAATAAAGGTATGTTATTTTAACTTACCTTATCCTGAGTTACACTATTAACCAGAGATGTATAAAGTACTAGAGACTCAGACTTGAGTAAAAGTGCTCTATCAAATAAGTGACTTGAGTAGAAGTTGAAGTGTCTTTAAGCACCATACTAAAGTGGAAGTACTAAAGTATTCAACATTTTTATACTTAAGTATTACAAGTAGTTTATTTTAATATTTACTACTCAAGTACTGAAAGTAAAAGTACAAGTATTGTGGTATGTAGTTATTGAAGAAAGCAGTCAAAAGACATCATATTGTTTTGTTTATTTTAAATATCTTTTTTGTGTCAAACAGTCAAACAGGTTTGGAACAATGTTCTGAAAAGAATACCCAAATTGTGCCTTTTTTACGCCACAGCTGATTCCCTTCTTAAACTAGTGTGCATCAAGCAGTCATTTCCTTTTCATCCTCAACTTGTTAGTGCAACTAAAAGATCTCAAAGGCCAGTAGGCCACATTCAAGTATTTCTTATGTAAAAACAAAAGTGATTAGAACACCTAAAAACACTTTTTGTAAACAAACAGAACAAGTTTTCCCCTTCCCCCTTTAAAGCCCCCCCCTCTCTTCCCTGCTTGTGCTTTTTTTTCTCCACAGCTTATTCCCTTCTTAAACTTCAAATTCGACGGTGAATTTTTGAAGCACATTATTTTGCAATCTTTCAGGAGGCAGAGTAAGCACTTCATTCTATATGAATTGTCTTTCACTCCGACAAATGCAAACATGGACTCTAAATAGGGCCACGGGTGGTCTTCTTCCTCATCACCACGATCAGTTGAAAGTGAAGGAGTTGAAGGTGGAATTTCTGTGTTTTCCATGTCGAAAACCAACTAAAGTTCTCTCAATGCAGGCAGGCAGCGCTGTCTTTTTTGATCGTCTGATTCGCTCAATGATGAGCCAGCTTATTCAAACCTGTGACGGAGCCATCTACCGCTCTGGTAGTGATAATTGTTATGCGGGATACGGAGGCGGAAGCCGAAGTATAGAAAAAACAAAGTTTATTCACAAAACAAGGCAGAGCCAACATAAATACTTGTGTGGTGCTGAGCAGTCACGGGTTAAACGTCGCACTAAACGCATGAACATAGATCCAAAACAGTGCCGGGATCGGGGTAATTCAGGGTGCGCTTCGGTAAGGAAGCACAGCCGTGGAGAGAGTGAGGAGTCAGAGACAAAAAGGTACGAAGCGAAATACATGCATGCGAGGAAACAGACCGAC
The DNA here is from genome assembly GCF_014805685.1 of Silurus meridionalis. Classification (NCBI taxonomy): domain Eukaryota; kingdom Metazoa; phylum Chordata; class Actinopteri; order Siluriformes; family Siluridae; genus Silurus; species Silurus meridionalis. The sequence continues at coordinate 14,870,798 of NC_060909.1, forward strand.
ATGAACCTACAGTGGAGTGTGGGTGAATGAGGGGTTTATAGAGGAGCAGGTGATTAGTGAGTGAATGAGTCTCAGGTGTGTTCAATGAATGAAGACCGGAGCTTTAGAGAAAGCGGAGGCAATGACAGCCCCCAAAGGGGGCATGGCAGGTGAATAACTGACAATAATGTGGGTTTGGAATAATTTGTAACATTTTAATAACTGTAACTAATAATATCATATAATAAACTAATAATATAACTATAATATATTTGCTCATAAAGAAGCAAACACAAATGTCCTCCACATACATTTCAAGTTCACTCTGTTCCTTATTATTTTCTCTTTTCATTCTGATTTGTTTCTTAAACTTCCTGTTGCAATTCTGTAGTGAGCTTCATGAGTCTCTGTACTGCAGCACAGCGTCTACTGTTCCCCTCCCCCACACTAAACTTCCCAGTGGCCTGCTGTTCCCTCCCCACACTAAACTTCCCAGTGGCCTGCTGTTCCTCCCCACACTAAGCCATTCTACTGTTCCTCCCCACACTAAACTACACCAACTTCTTTCCAGTGGACTGCGGTTCTCCCCACACTAAACCATTCTACTGTTCCCTCCCCACACTAAACTACACCAACTACTTTTCAGTGGACTGCTGTTCCCTCCCCACACTAAGCCATTCTACTGTTCCTCTCCCCCACACTAAACTACACCAACTTCTTCCCAGTGGACTGCGGTTCCCTCCCCCACACTAAGCTATTCTACGGTTCCCTCCCCACACTAAGCTATTCTACTGTTCCTCCCCACACTAAGCCATTCTACTGTTCCCTCCCCACACTAAACTACACCAACTACTTTTCAGTGGACTGCTGTTCCCTCCCCACACTAAGCCATTCTACTGTTCCCTCCCCACACTAAACTACACCAACTTCTTCCCAGTGGACTGCGGTTCCCCTCCCCCACACTAAGCTATTCTACTGTTCCCTCCCCACACTAAGCTATTCTACTGTTCCTCTCCCCACACTAAGCCATTCTACTGTTCCCCTCCCCCACTCTAAACTTCCCAGTGGCCAAAGAAGAAACATCCTGGCCTACAGAAATATGAAACTGATTTCAGTGTAGGATTAACTGTCTATTTTCACCCAATCAACACTGGAAAACAATTTGTCCAATAAAACTGAATTTAAAACGATGTTATACAGCACTGAACAATTCTTAATTAATATCATGTCAAATTAATATCAAAATGCTCATTATGTTAAGGATGAGGTCATAGAGGTTAAAATTAAAAATCATTAATAAATAAAAACGTTCCCAAGGCCGCACCTGCACGCTAATAATGAGTTATAAAAAAGTGCATAAATGGTGTGAAATCTTACCTTTAAGGTGAAAGTCTCGGATGTATTATGATGAGCGCGCAGTAGGTAAAGTCTCCTGTTGAACTTGTCCAGACCTCTGCCTCACTCACTCAATTCTGCACACTCAGCAGCACACGTGCGGAGAAGGGGCGGGCCTTCAATTAAGACTGCGCCATATAATATTTTGGGGAAAGGAGCTAAAAGTACGGAAGTCCTAAAAGGCCTTGAATGATCTGTTTTTCGTTTTAATTTTCTCCTGATCTCGATATAACGAGTTGTCTTGTCGTGATCGTGAATTAATTTTCTCGTGATCTCATCATAACTAAAGTTTTCTCCAGCTGCATAAATGATCAGGTTTATTATCTATGATGCTGCATAGAGCATTCTAATTTGCTGAAAACACAGGAAATGTATTACTGATCACGAGTAATGTTCTAGATGCAGCATCATGGATAATACACGGGCGCATGTCGCTGCCACAATGGTTATGGTTATTATCCATGATCCTGCCTCTAGAACAAGCCGCATACACAGCAAAAATTATCACGAGGAAACAATGTTTATGTAAAAACCACAAGAAAATTAAGTCGTGATATTCTCCAATATTCAAATAATATTAATAATTGTTCATTAAAATTGATATTAACAGTATTAAAACTACAATATTTTATCATCAACAATATTATTAGTGTACTTAACTGCACATTAATGAACATACTACAATTCATTCCTCAAAAGTAAAATGTACCCATGCACCTACATTTTAATGAAGTGTGTATATCAGTAGTGAAGTACTCGAGAGTATTAATACACTGTGGATCTCTTGTAGTAAAAATGTCCTGCATTTACATTTTAGTATAAGTATAATATGCGTATATAAGTATATAATAATATATAAGTAAAATACTAAGTGCCAAAAGTATAAACATTATGCACTGGATTATAATTTTTTATGCATTAATGAAAACAATCCTTTTGCAATGGCAGATTATAAAAGGTGCCACTCATTTTAATTGTAATTATTTTGTTTGACTTGGTTATTTTCTGTCACTAATGTAATGTATATATTATGTAAATATCACATTTGTAAGGTAGGATCATTAATATGAAAAAAGTCTCCATGCTGGTGATGCTATGGTTCTTTTCATGGGCTTACAGATAAATTACATACATTTGCCTTTGTTCAGCTTTTGTGTGTAGCCACAGAGACTCGTAATATTCTACAGCCCATGTGAGTGACCAAAAGATAGAATGAGACACAGTTTTCATTGTACCAGGCAGCCTTGAGCATCTTTTCCACTGTGGAGGGGAGTTTTTTAGACTTTAATAGAACTCCAACGATGTCTGAAATAGACACGTTTGGACGACTTTTTATACTAATAGATAGCTAGTGGAGAACTCCAATTCTTCTTCCTCTTCTTTCGGCTTCTCCCATTAGGGGTTTCCACAGTTGATCCTGTAATCCTTGATTGTTGATCATCCGTCTCCACACCCCTCTGTCCTCTACATCTGCCTCTTTCAAACCAACTACCTGCATAGCATTACCTCCCAAATACAAAACACGTACGCAATTATTAGCGAATGAGACCCATTGTATTGAAATATAAACTTAAACTGTAACAGGAAGGCAGTGCAGAGCACTTTACAAAGAAGATATACTAAAAATATTCCCTTGTGCCAACAGTCTGTATGATGCAATTTGTATCAACTTCATCCTTAGAAAATACAGAATGAATTACAGGAATACAGTCAAATGTTCTGTCTCGCAACACTAGCTATGTTATTTTCTTTGCTGAAATAAACCTCTTATCAACATTTTTACACTTAGTTATATGGTGTTTTATTTACTTTTGTGTGAAGTCTATAATAACACATTTTAGTATTATTGTAAATAATAACAAGCAAGTACACTGCAGGGACTTGAACCCCATCCAGGTGGTTGACCTGGAGTACCATTACCAGTGCATTTTTGCTTTTTGTTCTCATTTATATTATAGGGAAAGCAAAAAGTTGTATTAGCAACAGCATGTTTTAATAAGGTATGCACAGTACTCACAATAACTGTTCTGTTCTGTTCCTCTACAAAATCCAATATTTTGTTCTATAGCAGAACACATTGCAAGAATAAGCTAAATGGTTACAGAAGTGTTTACTATGCCAAGATCCTGCTGTTGCAATGCAAGAAAAAGAAACCTTTTGTAGGAAACTATTTTAAATCCTAATGGTTTTATAAACCTGAAAAAGAATGTACATGATTATTTTGTTAATGTAATAAAATGTAAATAACAGTAGATAATTTAGATATGTGTTTTCTTATGGTCCTTGTCTCCATCACCAAGTAACCAGAATTGTGTATGTAAAAAGCTAATGATATTTTACAAGTAGAAGAATTTACATGATTACTGAGCTACAGCTTTGTAATAAGTACATTTCCAGTGTTTAAACAGATAATGACATTGTATAAATCTGTTACTGCCTTAACAGGAATCCTACAAGATAAAAGTTCTATATTTTCCCATGGTCCTTGTCTCTATCACTAAATAAGTATACACTACATTAAATGGTACACCGTCAAATACTTCAACAGAGAATCAGAGACCATTTGAATTGAAAGTTTAAAAGAGCAGAAAATTCCCTCGTGTGTGCTAAAGTACACTGGCACAATATCTGTGTATACTGAGAAATTTGTCATATGTTTTATGTACACATGGTCAATTAATGTTCCTTTTTCTGTTGTAGGTTCCTCAACATTTTGAATAAAACCCCCATCTGCCATAAAAGAGCACACAGAATTAGACTTTAATGCATCATTATTAAAGTCTCCCACAAGCACAATGCTATTTGAAATTGAAGGCAGCTGATCAATTAACCTCCCAGATTTTCTTTAAAACTACACAAAGGGTATGTTTGTGGTCTATAAATAACACCAAGCTAAATATCATTTTCAGGAAAATGTGTCAACAGCCATTCTAAATTAAGATTTGGAATTGTTATAATAGTGTTTGGCACTCCACATGTTGTATAAACTCCAACTCCACCGTGTTGTTGTAGTTTCAAATCATTGAAAGGAGAACATTTACTTGTGTATGCAACACAACGAGGAATACACACAAAGTTGTAGTTTTCTAAATGTACACTTTCAGGCAGATAGTGTTCTGGCAGCCATGTTTCAGTTACAGCAATACATGTTGAATAGACACATTTAAATCCTCTTTATGGCAACACAAACTCTGTACATTCAGTATAAACACAGAAAAGGAACTATCTTGTACTGTCACCAATGATTCATCATGTGCCATAAAAGATGGTATTTCTTGAAGAGCTTCACAAATCTGATCATTACAGAAAATGGCCTTTTCACTAAAGTCTTTAATTATTAACCCTGACAAACTCCTTACCCGCTCAAAGCTACATAAACCTGACCAGGTGCAAACACTTTAAACTAACGACAGCAGTATCAACAGTTAAACCCTGAACTTTATGTACTGTGCATGCCCATGCTAGTTTTAAAGGAAACTGATGCTGAAAACCAGCTTTCGTACAAACGTTTTCCTCTTCTACATATATAGGTGTAGAATGGAGCAATTTTGCTGCCTCAAATCAACATTGTTTTTGTATTTTTAATCCCACATGACTATCATCAAACAAACACGTGCATCTCTGCCTAAAAGTTACTTTTCTGGCAAACGTGTGTTATGAACCTTTACATAATGACCGGCTATTAATTCTACTTTGCCTGTTTTTTTACTCCATGCATAATCCTCTGCCTTAACCAACCATAGATATTTCGTCTATGATTAGAATTTAATTTGTCCTCACCCAACGGTGTGTATGGCAACTTTACATTTGTGCCAATACTAAATGTGTTGTGAATTGTTGCAGCCTTTAAATTGTATGCTGCAATGCCTGTTGGTGATGTTAAAGCAACACAAATATCATCTGGATTCAAAGAAATCTGAGACAATAGTCATGAAGACTCATTTTATGGCTTCAATTAAATGAGTTTTGCCTGTTCCTGCACCACCAGTAATAAACAAATGAAATGGTTTTGTGTTTTCTCCTCTAATTTTACCCAAACACCACTGCCCTATTTTATTAAAAACAGCCATCTGGGTTTTGTTTAAGAAATGAATTATGCTTAACCCTTCAACACGACTCTAACAATTTTCTTTTTTTGTGTAACTGTAACTGTGTAACTTGATCGTTTTTATCTGTCTGTTACGACTTCTTTCTATATGTCTAGGGTTGAAGCTGTAACATTTATACTGTGTTCCATTCTGTAAAATATGCCAGGGAAAAGGACACGTAAACCAAGTATAATATAAAAGGATTTATTTAAACAAGGAGGAACAGGAGGGAATGGCAAAGTATATACAATATTTACAATATTATCAAAAACCAAAGCATAAGAAATAATCCCACAGGAGAGAGAGGCGGAGAGTGGCGCTAAAGAAAAGAACATAACAAAACCAACCCAACTACCTCAGTAACAAACCTCTAACCTAACACTAAACCAAAATTTTTCCAGCGCCTCTACACGCCCTAGCTTACCTACTCTAAACTAACAAAAATACAGAAGTAGTGCACACTCCTAGCTAGTGTCTCTATACATAGTATCATCTACGTGTTGCAAGATGTAAGTCACGTGACATACTACCTGCCCAACCTCCTGGGGAAAACAAGGGTTGTTGTCAGAATATAACCCCTCAAAAACAAACAAGATAACAGTCAACGAATCAACAACTGTAGTACAAACAATAAACAAGCAATGCTTCAAACAAATGGGGCTCATGGTGCTCTCTCTCCAACGGTCCTGCAGTCCTCTTTTTAAACCCCAACAGTTTACCGGATTGGCCACAGGTGCAGTCAGGTCACACACGTTGATTATCTCCTTAGCCAATAGCAGTCCAAAGAGGGCGGAACCTTGAGAAAGTGACAGCAAGGTGATCCAATAGAGAGAGACAAACACTCACACACACGAACATTTAATGGGATGTAACAGTCAGCCTCTGGCACCCTGAGTGCAACCAAGTTTCCTTTTAATGTGAAAAGTAAGTGTGACAGGCAATTGTTGAGGATTTTCAAGAAATACATGATATCAGACAGAAAACAACAAGTTAGCTTGCAGTTTAAGGTAAAACAGGGCCACATTTTTTTAGAAATTGTGCTGAATCAGCATTTTCACTCACCACTTACATCATTGGGAGCATTAATGTCCATATCAAACTGTTGGTCCCTTTCATTTTTCTCATGGGAAGTAGTGTTTTACAAATGAAGCTGCCATAAAAGTGTCAACCAGACTATCCTCAGAACTGTTTCTGTTTTCTAGCCATACATAGAGCTGATGTCTCTTGTCAAAAAGTTCCTGTTTTGTCTCATCTGTCTGAAGGACATTCTACCAGAAGCTTTGTGGCTTGTCAGTATGCATTTTGGCAAATTCCAGTCTTGCTTTTTTATGATTTGCCTTCAACAGTGGAGTCCTCCTTGGTCGATTTCCATTAAGTCCATTTTGGCACAAACTGCGACGGATTGTGCGATCTGACACTGATGTACCTTGAGCTTGGAGTTCACCGCTAAATTCTTTGGAAGATGTTCTGGGCTCTTTGGTTCCCATTCGTAATATCCATCTCAATTTGTCATGAATTTTCCTCCACGTCCAGGTAGGTTGGCTAAAGTCTCATGGACCGTAAACCTATGAATAATTTGTGCAACTGTAGTCACAGGTACGGTCCCCTGGTGGTCTAGTGGTTAAGACGCAGCGCTCCCACCGCTGCGACCCGGGTTCGATTCCCGGGTCAGGGGACCATCCCCAGCCACTCTCAGTGCCGGTCCCAAGCCCGGATAAATTGGGGAGGGTTGCGTTAGGAAGGGCATCCAGCGTAAAACGTGCCAAATCAAACGTGCGGAGGATCCGCTGTGGCGACCCCTAACGGGAGAAGCCGAAAGAAACTATAGTAGTCACAGGTACATCCAGCTTCTTGGAGATGGTCTTATAGCACTTACCTTTAAGATGCTTGTCTATATTTTTCTTACTAATCTCCTTAGACAACTTTCTCCTTAGCTTTCTGTGGTTCATGTTCATGAAACCTAAACAGCACAGTGACAACTTTTTACCCTTTAAATAGGCAGACTGACTGGTTACAAGTTTAAAGACACATGTGATGCTAACTAAAGGGCACCCTTTGATTTATCAATCAATCAATAAAATTTAATTTATAGAGCGCCTTACAACAACCAAATGAGCACAAGGCGCTTTCCAGTAAAAACATCAATAGACAACAAAATATAACACATTGTACATAAAATAGCAGTCGAATCAGAGGCTGTGTGTTAAAAGCTTGAATAAATAAATGTGTTTTCAACTGCGATTTAAAAACACTCAACAAAGCACAGTGATGCTTCGTAGGTGTGCTGGAAGTGCGTTCCAAGGCTTTGGTCCCTGGACGGAAAATGACCGTTATCATGTTCATGTAGTCAATTATTTACAGTCTTTTCTAGGTGTACCATCATTTTTGACCAGTCCAGTTTCATTCAAATTATTATTTTTTTTATAAATGCTTCTATTGAACCAAAATTCAAATACAATGTCTGATTTTTATTAGTTAATTTTCAGTACATTTTTATTTGATTATTACTTTTGTCCGTTTCAAATTATTTTAGCCACATTTTTTTTATTTTGTTTTTTTTTAATGAAAGGGTAAAAACTAATTTGTCTGCATCTGTACGTATACATGCACTCTGATCAGGGATAACATTGTGACCGTAGAACATTGAGTGGTGACGTGAATAACACTGATTATCTTGTGTATTATTTGGATATAATTAGGATTAAAATATTATTAGGCAGCAAGAAAACATTTTGTAATTAAAGTTGTTGTACTAGAATAAAAAAAACAAGTGCAAGGTTTTAATTGAGTTTGACTGTTCATACTAGTTTAAAAAGAATCTTATGATTATGATAATTTAAATTATTATTTAAATTTTTTCCAGATGACAATTTGTTTTACATTAAACACAAGGGATCCAGCAACACTAAAAAATGTCGAGTTGTTTGTAGTGCAGAAGAGGCTGACATGCTGTTTCAGGAGTTCCATAGCAGCAACATAGGTGCACATTTCGGCCAGCTTAAAACTAGAGATGCCATTTCTCAACGGTACTACTGACCTGGCATGTCAGCGGACATAGAGAAATGGGTAGGCTTAATAATATACATTTTACACTTTATTTCTTGATAATACATATTTACAAAATATGTTTAATATAATTTTTTAAATTATTATAAAAGTTTTCTATTCATGTCTGTTTTTGCAGGTCAAGACTCCATTCGAACTGGTTGGAATGGACTTAATTGGAAAGTTGGCCAAATCTGACCAGGAAAATCAGGATATATGTGTGATAATAGATTATTGCACGAGATGGGCACAGGCATATCCTCTGAAATCAAAGTCTGCTGCAGAACTTACTCAATCAATATTAAAATTTGTTTACCAATTTGAAGTGCCGAAACAAATTTTAACAGATCAAGGCAGAGTTTATCAACACAGTAAGTATATTCTGCTTCACAAATATTTTTATTTATGGAATGTTCTTTGTTGCGTAAACAGTTTTATGTAAAATGACAAAAACCTATGTTATTAACATATTATATAATTATTTATACATATCTTCCGTAGATCAACACTGAGGTCTGCAAAATGCTTGGCATAAAAAGAAGTCTTTGTGCCCCATACCACCCTCAGACCAACGGATTGGTGGAGAGGCTCAGTGGCACTTTACAGAGGTGAAGAATGCATCCACAACAGTTACTAAACATAATTACAGAAAAACTTTTCAATCAATGCATGTTCCTATTGTTTAAATACAACAAAAGAGGTGAACGACACAAACACTAAAGAATTTCACAGTGAATCGCTGAAGCATGTTCTGTCCATCCTCGTCAAAAATAGGACCATATAAACTTTTTTATTGGGACATTGCCGGAACTGCTCCCAATAAAGAGCTCGAGAGTGAGGTGAGCTGAGTTGTATATGTAAGTATACAATACAGAATTGTATACTTGTGCTGTATCTAAGTGTAATTTAAGGTTATGCTATCCTTAACTTGTTAACATTTCTGTACTCATAATTTTCCTGCCTCAGGTGATTAATGCATACATGGCCCACACTGTAAAAACCCACAATCAGAGACGAGGAAAAAAAGCACTTTACATCGATTCATTCGAAATGACACGTATATGGGAGGGAAGGGGCTCAAGATTAAAGGTAGGCATGGTTATTTCTCTTGTAAAGCTTTTTTAAGTGTATTGTATTAAATTGAATTGTAATTGTATTTTTTTAGTGTGATGCAACAAAATACAGTATTATTTTGGGAGCTGTCCATGAGCCCGGGCACTGGACATTGGCTGTAAGATGACTGCTCTTTTTTTTTTTGCCAACCTTTGATAAGAATTAAAATATATCCAATAGATGTGAAAGAATATATGAGTAATAACAATTTCTATAGGCAATCTTTCCATCTGAAAGAAGAAGCCTTATATTGGATCCCCTGGGAAATTATTCGAAAAAACTTCAACAGTGTTTGCAGTCCACAAGGTAACCACTGAATTTACACAGACCAGACATAACAATGACATTGTAACATTGTCATCAGTGAATGAACTGCACTGAATAGCTCTTCATCATGGCACTTTTTTGTGGGTGGGATATACTTTACTAAGCAGCAATTGGACATTTTGTCCACAAAGATGTTGTGTTAGAAGGGGCAAATTGTAATGGTTTCCTGGTCTGCAGTGGTCAGTATCTATCAAAAGTTGTCCAAGAAGAAACAGTGGTGAACTTGCATCTCATTGGCTGCTTGATTAAAGACTGGCCCGTGTGGTCCGATCCAACAGACGAGCTACTGTAGCTCAAATTGCTGAAAAAGTTCATGCTGTTTATGACGGTTTACGGCTGTTTTAGCAGCAAAAGGGGGACCAATATGTGTAAACATGTAATTGGCATATTTTTACTTTTCTTATACCTTTTAGGGCCTTCATCAGAAAACAAGGCTGCCATGTATCCAGGTGGGCATCCAGCACAGATGCACACTGTTGTCAGGAAGATGCCACCTCATGTGGGATATTTGTCCTGAAAGTAAGTTTATGTTTTTGTCATTTCGTTTGTCGTTCCAGTCATTCTGTCTATTGTATTAACAATGATCTTCTAAACACTGATAAATCAGTTATAAATTTGCCATATTAGTATGCAGAGGAACTACTGTCAGAGGAGCCTCTGACATTCGCTAACAACACTGAAGCAGTAAATCTGTATTGAAGACAGAGTGCGATGTCCCTGCTAAATGAAACTGGTACTTTTCTTTAATTCTATGGTTTTAACTTATGTAATACATTATTTAAATGAATAACACATGCATGCACTTATTGACAAGTTGTATTGTTTTTAATGGTGACCAGATGACCTAACTGAGCTGTGCCACAACTGTGGGGAGAAGAGCAATGGGCAAAAGAAGACAGTGAGGAAAAAAATGAACAACCCCTATCATCTACTTGGGTAAAATGCTGTTAAAATAAGGCAGTTCATGACAGTGTTCTGACCATTTTTAACCCCTTGTACATAGCATCTGTCTTAAAATAGAATATGGTGTATGTGGATCCCAGCTCAGATGTTTCAGATATTTACCTTGCAATGTTTCCTTTGTTGTTACAGATTCAGTGTGACGTGTGTGACCGGTGGTTTCATATGCAGTGTGTTCAGGAGCCCGATCCCATCAAGTCCTACAGCTGTGCGGCGTGCACATTTTAAAATTCTCCTTTCTTTCCCTGTTATTATTTGCTATTAATATTTTGGTATTCAAGTTACCATTAAAACAAATAAGTTGTAAAAATGTGTCATTATTATGATTATCATTTTTAGCACAAGAGTATTAAAGTACACAGAGTACACACTATACAAGAGAATAAAATGGGGTGTATGTTTTACATTTGTGGTTAAAATTAGTGGTTACATTCATGAGATAATTAAGGACTCTTAATCAGATTTAAACAATCATACTGGTGTGTTAGACATTATCAAACACAAAACAGTATGGTATTATTATTATGGCTTTGTGGAGAACATTCAAGTCATTGCATGTAAAATAGAGGGGGTAACGGATTTTGATAGCCTGTATTAATGCCTTGTCAAATTTGGTGACCCTGCTGTAAGTTTGTCACTGTTGACTTGAGACCCGAATATTTTTCAGGATATAATACAGAGAGTGTTAGGCATCACCAGAGTGAATATGAAGAACATTCAAGTCATTGCATGTGAGATATAGGGAGGTAACGAATTTTGATAGCCTGTATTAATGCCTTATCAAATTTGGTGACCCTGCTGTAAGTTTGTTGTTCACTTTTCAGGATAAGAGAGAGAGAGAGAGATCGGTATCACTAGAATGAATATGGAGAACAATAACAAATTTCAGTCTTTTATTCAGCACTTTATTACCGAATAACAATAACTCTATACAATATATATATATACACACACACACACACACACACACACAGACACTTTCATTTATATATACAGGGAGTGCAGAATTATTAGGCAAATGAGTATTTTGACCACATCATCCTCGTTATGCATGTTGTCTTACTCCAAGCTGTATAGGCTGGAAAGCCTACTACCAATTAAGCATATTAGGTGATGTGCATCTCTGTAATGAGAAGGGGTGTGGTCTAATGACATCAACACCCTATATCAGGTGTGCATAATTATTAGGCAACTTCCTTTCCTTTGGCAAAATGGGTCAAAAGAAGGACTTGACAGGCTCAGAAAAGTCAAAAATAGTGAGATATATTGCAGAGGGATGCAGCAGTCTTAAAATAGCCAAGCTTCTGAAGCGTGATCATCGAACAATCAAGCGTTTCATTCAAAATAGTCGACAGGGTCGCAAGAAGCGTGTGGAAAAACCAAGGCGCAAAATAACTGCCCGTGAACTGAGAAAAGTCAAGCGTGCAGCTGCCAAGATGCCACTTGCCACCAGTTTGGCCATATTTCAGAGCTGCAACATCACTGAGTGCCCAAAAGCACAAGGTGTGCAATACTCAGAGACATGGCCAAGGTAAGAAAGGCAGAAAGTCGACCACCACTGAACAAGACACACAAGCTGAAACGTCAAGACTGGGCCAAGAAATATCTCAAGACTGATTTTTCTAAGGTTTTATGGACTGACGAAATGAGAGTGAGTCTTGATGGGCCAGATGGATGGGCCCGTGGCTGGATTGGTAAAGGGCAGAGAGCTCCAGTCCGACTCAGACGCCAGCAAGGTGGAGGTGGAGTACTGGTTTGGGCTGGTATCATCAAAGATGAGCTTGTGGGGCCTTTTTGGGTTGAGGATGGAGTCAAGCTGAACTCCCAGTCCTACTGCCAGTTTCTGGAAGACACCTTCTTCAAGCAGTGGTACAGGAAGAAGTCTGCATCCTTCAAGAAAAACATGATTTTCATGCAGGACAATGCTTCATCACACACGTCCAAGTACTCCACAGCGTGGCTGGCAAGAAAGGGTATAAAAGAAGAAAATCTAATGATATGGCCTCCTTGTTCACCTGATCTGAACCCCATTGAGAACCTGTGGTCCATCATCAAATGTGCGATTTACAAGGAGGGAAAACAGTACACCTCTCTGAACAGTGTCTGGGAGGCTGTGGTTGCTGCTGCACGCAATGTTGATGGTGAACAGATCAAAACACTGACAGAATCCATGGATGGCAGGCTTTTGAGTGTCCTTGCAAAGAAAGGTGGCTATATTGGTCACTGATTTGTTTTTGTTTGGTTTTGAATGTCAGAAATGTATATTTGTGAATGTTGAGATGTTATATTGGTTTCACTGGTAAAAATAAATAATTGAAATGGGTATGAATTTGTTTTTTGTTAAGTTGCCTAATAATTATGCACAGTAATAGTCACCTGCACACACAGATATCCCCTAAAATAGCTAAAACTAAAAACTACTTCCAAAAATATTCAGCTTTGATATTAATGAGTTTTTTGTGTTCATTGAGAACATGGTTGTTGTTCAAATTAAATCCTCAAATAAAATTAATCCTCAAAAATACAACTTGCCTAATAATTCTGCACTCCCTGTATATATATATAGTATATATATAACAGTCTAAAGCATCCGCATGTCAATGCATTTTATTAGCCTTAATAAATAACATTCAGGGTTGTTTTTTTTTTTTATATCAAAAGCATTTGAAAAGCTTAGCTTTTTAAGTACTGTAAATGAGTCTTAAGTTCGTGGCTCATGCAACTGTTTCTTTGCAGCACGACGGCAATGATCTGCACGCGCGTTCATGGTAACGTGCACGGCGCTCGGCGCGTTCCCGCATGAACATTTAATGGCCAGTAGACGCCGATGTTTGCATTTACGCTGTTTGCGTAGTGAGCTTCTCTAGACAATCTATTTTAAGCTGCATTTTAGCAACAGCGCCCTCTATGGTCACAACATACGGTGGTCACAGATTCTGGTGTAACACCGGCGGCTTTTAGTCACTTTAGAACGGCCCACCATCTTGCAGAGTCGGTGAAACTGGAAGTTATGTTGCCAGTTAAATAGGGGTTGACAGATAATCAAGGAAATTAGCACCAGGTGCAGATTAACACCAATAACTGGGAGGTATCTGAAAGTGTTCTCTAATTTTGATCAGTGTGTTAAATAATGTTTTTTTTTTTTTTAAATGCCTTAGTTATTTTGTGGAAAAGGTGTTCTGGTAGCATGGTATCACTGTAAAAAATTTCCGGGATTTCACAAGATGTAACAGTAATATTTCACAGTAACTTACATTATTAGCATTTCACAGGCATTAACTGTGATATTTCACAATATAGTACAGTGTTGAGACTTTTATTGTAAAAAGAATGCCATCAGCGAAATCACAGGAAGCGGCTGTGACTTTCCTCCCGCGCTGGCGCTATCTTTGAGTTCTCTCATCTCTGCGGATTCAGTGGTTAGTTTTAAAATGTCCAAATTTGTCAATTTAATGACTGATTTTTTCTTTTTCTTTTTATATATGTGATAGTGCATGAAGTATCAGCCAAATTTTGTTAGTTGTAGGTTTTGTTGTTGCGCTGTTAGTGATTAACACACTCGTGTAGGACCGCGGAATTTAAAAAAGAAAGAAATGAACAGACGTTGGTAGTGTTGAGTGTCCTGTGTTGAGTGTGCTGTACTGTGAGATTTTAAGCCTTATTTAAAAAAATAACTATCTGTTAACTGAAGCGTTTCTTGGTGCTTACAACGTTCTCTCTTTCTTTACTGTAGGTTCTTCACACAGCATCTCACAGCGGTAAGCTAACCACTGGGGAATAAAGTTGTGAGGTAACGTTATTCTGTGGCCTGAATGTATATAAATTAGACATTATGGCTGTTATTATCAGCTAGAAAAATGAACGTTATATGCCCGGTTTCAGTGAAACCAGGTTGTAGTGTCGTGGATTAGGGCAAAAGTAAATTCATTTCAGACTTGTGCCTTTAGCTGTGTGTGAGAGCGGTACAGAGCAGCCGCTATCTGTCTCGTCAAATGAAAAATGAAGTGCGCATGTCAATGTTTAAATATTTAAAAAAAAAAAAAAAAAAGCAGGAAAGAATAATAATTCGTTTGTCTCAGATAAATTCCACTGCCAAATGTTTTTTTTATTCCACTGACAAATGTGCGCCTGCGCGGCAGTGTTCTCACTGTTACACTAAGCTAAACTCTTGTGTTTGCAAGTACACGAACGTTAGCCTACTGTGATCTTTAGCTGAACTTAATTTATATGTTTATAATTATTGGCTTTTAATAATCTTGTTTGTATTTATGAGCAGTAGTGGGGTGGTGAGCTTTCTAACTAAGTTACACACATCGTTCATTTTAGTGTTGACACCCTAGTTGTCTTGTCCCTTAGTTTTATATTTTCACTAATGTGTTTAAGATGTTTTTTTAACTTTTAGGTTGTTCAGTTTAGTAACTTTCATGTGTGTGAACCAAATATATTAACTTTGAGTTATAAGGGCAGTCTGTTATCTATATCCTAAGTAACAAGATCAGTTTTAAATCTGGTTAGCCCTGTATTTTTTTTTCTCAAACTGAATCGAACACAATGTTCAACTGTAAATTTAGTTTGTGTGAACATGTGTCTCAGACAGTTATTGAGTTTATTCAACACTCAAAACTGCATAGTAACGCTCCCGACTTTATGTACCATTGTGGTGTACCTGAATGCTCTCGGATATGTCGCAAATCAAATGCTTTAAAATCTCATATGTATAGAGAGCATACAGGGCATAGATCATCTGTGCAACGTCGTAAGCAGTTTGAAACTCCCTCAAATGTGTGGCTCAGTTTTGTACATTTACATGTGACACCTTAAGGTCCCTCATTAAACATTTAAAGTCACACATACAAGAAGGTTTAGAAATAAAATGCCCAGTCAGAGGTTGTGATTGCAGCTTTACCGTTGCATCCTCTTTAGCCTCGCATTTTTCAAGGAAACATAGAGATCTAGATCACGCCTTGTTATGTGTGTCTGATCCTAC
This sequence comes from Silurus meridionalis, assembly GCF_014805685.1. Lineage (NCBI taxonomy): Eukaryota > Metazoa > Chordata > Actinopteri > Siluriformes > Siluridae > Silurus > Silurus meridionalis. Next base: position 14,886,692 of record NC_060909.1, read on the forward strand.
TGAGCCTAGTAGTCCGTGTAGTCAGCCATGTTCTGATACTTTCCTTGTGGAAGATACTGAGCCAGAAAGGGAATTTGCTGTGGATGAAACTCTCTATTTACAAAACCTTGCCCTTCTGTATCTTAAATTACAAGGCAAGTTGTTGCTACCATCCAGTACAATACAGACAATCATTGAGGACTTTCAAAAGTCTCATTCCTATATGATTTTAAGTCAGAAACTAAAAGAACTTGGAATCCAAGAGGCCACCATAAGCAACATCATTGATGAAATTAGCAGGGCAGATCTTCTTAAGATGTGTAACAGGGACATTTTGAGCACAGACCAAAAAAGAAAGAGCTTTTTCAAAAACAATTTCAACTATGTTGAGCCTGTGCCTTTTCTTCTGGGCAGTGATGAAAATGGTAAGGAGTGCTTTGCCCAGTATATTTCTATCAGTGAGACGTTGGCCACACTGTTCAAAAGCGAGTCTGTAAGAGAACAACATGTTGCCACACGTTTGCAACCAGCTACTGAAAATCTCATTCAGGATGTGAGAGATGGAGAGGGATTTAAGGGAAATCCATTGTTAAAAACAGAACCTTCCTCTGTTGGTATGATTCTGTATCAAGATGCCTTTGAGGTTGTGAACCCACTTGGTTTAGGAAAAAAAAATAAAAAATCTTAGCAGTTTACATGACCCTGACTGACATTTTACCTCACAATAGATCCACAATTGATCATATGCAACTTGTCCTACTATGTAGGGAGAAAGATTTTAAATATTTTGGCATAAACAAAGCTTTTAAACCATTGATCAGTGATCTCAAGCTTCTAGAGGAGCAAGGTATTTTGACTGATGATGGCATTGTAAAAGGAGCTTTAGTTGCCATTTCAGGAGACAACCTGGGATCACACTGCATTGGAGGTTTTGTAGAAAACTTTAGTCGAACCAGCCATTTCTGCCGCTACTGTGAGATTGACAGAAATACTTTTATGAATGAACCATACACATGTGGGACTCCAAGAACTGCACAATCCTATCACAGTCATTTGGAAGTTTTAGCCACCAGCGATACTGTCTCAGCTTGTGGCATTAAGACAGACTCTCCTTTTAACCAGCTCAATTATTTTCATGTTTGCCAGCCAGGGCTCCGCCATGTCTGGGGCATGATTTGTTTGAGGGTATTGTGTCTTATGACCTTGCCTTGTTTGTTGGTCACTTGGTTCAGGAGAAGCACTTTACCTACTTACAATTAAACAGATGTAAAAGCCAGTTCAAATATCAAGGAAATGATGCCAACAGCAAACCAGCAGACTTGTCTCCAGGTAGCGAACGCTTAAGTGGGCATGCCGTTCAAAACTGGTGTTTTCTGAGGTTGCTACCTCTTTTTGTGGGGGACAGAATTAAAGAGCCTTCTGAAAATGAAGTTTGGCAACTTATACTGCAGCTGAGAGAGATTGCAGAGCTTGTTTGTGCACCAGCTATTACAACCGGCCAGGTGGCATATCTGAAAGTCCTCATTGAAGAATATGTCTGTAGTCGTCAAAGGCTTTTCCCTTCCAGTCTGTTAAAGCCCAAGCATCACTATTTGTGCCATTATCCACAGCTTATTCTTCAGTTTGGCCCTCTTATACGTCTGTGGACATTACGCTTTGAGAGCAAACACACCTTCTTCAAGCAGTGTGCCCGGAAATTGCACAACTTCAAGAATCTTTGCAAAACGCTTGCAGAAAGACACCAACTACTTCAAGCCTACTTAAGTGCAGGCAGTCTGTTCCCTTTGGTTGTGCATGTTGAAAAGGGTACAGAGTTTTATGTAAGTGATTATAATGACAGGATCAGGGCATCAGTTGCTGGTAAAAATTTTGAGTCACAATCTGCAGTAGCTTGCAATGAAGTGACAGTGAAAGGCACAGTATACCGAAAGGGGATGTATGTTTTGCTTGAGAGTAATGATGTAGAACTTTATGTTGGAAAGATTCATCTTATCATTGTTCTTAATAAGTCTGTGCAGTTTGTGACTCAAAAATATACTTTTGTGAAGCTAAGTGACATTGGTGTCTATTGCAAATTAGGAGTAGCCCAAGAGGATTATGTTTGCATCAAACAAGAAGATTTGCTGGACTACTATCCTCTTCCATCATACAAAATGTGTGATGTATCACTTATTGCTCTCCACCATTCTTTTCCAGAGGCAGTTTAAGCTAAATGTGACAGAGGTAGCGGGAAAAGGCAGGACAAGTAGAGCAAGCTGCTTTGGTAAAAAATGCATACACAAGATATTGTAAATTTATTGGGTGTACTTTATAATAACATGTTTTTAAACAGTGACAGATAAACAAACTACATCTATTGTTCCCATAATGCTGGGTTCTTTGAAAAGTTGAATTTTGTTTTCCTTACATTCAAAAACACACCTTTTTGGTGACACTGATTTTGTGTCTGCTCTTGGTTGGTGTGTTCGTGCGCTATTTCTGGTAAAGTGTACATATGAGGACTTTCACTGTACTTTCAGTGATTCTGTTATGTAACAGAATCAGCAGTCGAAAAAAAAACGTTCAGAAACTTGTATGAACCCCAACAAAGTGCATACGGCACAGAAATACTAAGTCACACATGTCCAAATGGTTCTTAGAAACTTTGCCCATGAGGAATCCAATTCTATAACTGTGTTAATAAGTCAAAATACATGAAATACAATTAGACCCCAACCCTTTTAACGTATGTACTAAACAAATTTCCAAGTTCAGGTAATGTCAGCAGTCTCCAGTCTCAATATATGAATATTCTGCCCTTACGTGATTCTTTATTGCAGTTATATCAAAACTGTCAGCCGATTGAACATTTGAAAATGAATATGTAAAAAACAATATAAATATAGTGTTATTACCAGTACAGTGTGTGTAAACATAATTTATTTGTAAACGACATGGACAGTGTGAGCCTGTTGTAGTAATAAAACTAAAACATACTGTATAAAACCATACAAAATTAAGAAATGTTATTGATTGCATGTCTGCCCAAACTCTTTTCAGAAAATGGATGAAGTAATGCTGAAGGAATTGGTGTTGTCATTCTTACCGGGTCTCTCTGATGGAACTCTGACTTCACTCCTGAATGGGTTGCAAGAACTTGGTGTGGAACAAGAGACAGATATAGTGAAATACATTCGACCTATTCAGTGTCGAAAGTTACTCCATGGCTTTAAAGGTAACTATATTTTGATATTACCCTATAAAAATTTAGTTGACTGAAGCTGAATAGAATAGTAACAAAATAGAATAAAAATGAAGTTACAAATAAAATACATAGAATGCATGAAATCAAGTAGAATAACATTTTAGACGAATAGTGCATAACAGGGTTTAAATTGGGCTGGGGCTAGGGTTGGGGGATGTCCCATAAATTGGCAGTTGACGATGTTTAGGGTAAACCATCGCGATAAACGGGGGGGGAAGAGTACTTTATTACTTCCACTTAAGACGAATTCTGCACTTTTTATTTTAATATATCTCTTTACATAAATACTATTTTCTACTTAAAAGCTATAATTTCGTTATTTTACTATAATTTATTTTACTATAATTTTCGTTATTTTTTTGTCTCTCACCGATTAGATCACTTTCCCATGGCGGCACTGTCTTCCACCATTGTTTTGATTTTTTTCTTGTAATTTAATAATTTAGTTTTGTTAGAGAGAGCAGACACTAAAAACTGAATGTGTGAATTCAGCGGAGCTGAACACGCGTCACATCACAGAGCAGCAGGTGTTAGATTTAATTTATTACTGTCATTACTATCATGATGTCGGTCAGATATCGTCCATCCGCACAACCCTAGCCAGGGCCATCTGGGCTAAGCCCTGGCACATAGGCTGAAGGTCTCGCTCTGCTCTGCACCAGTGTACCCACTATGCTGGTGCGTGTGCACTGACGCAAAGCGAATAATGTGTTTCCATTAATTAGGCTTTACGCTCGTGCATGCGGGGCACCCACTTCAAAACGGATTGCGTGACCGGGGTTTTACCGCTCATTTGCATGACGCGTCAATCGTTTGTGTCACCATATGCTCAGTTAACCTACATTGGTACGCTTTGATTTTGTCCCTGAATGGCCCTGCTAATCAGTACGTTGTGATTGGCCTGAATACCTCTGAAGTCAGCTAGAAACGTGACGCTCTGTCGAGAAAAATGTTTGAAATAACCTTATCTAGAGTGTGTTTTAATCCAACTAATATCCATCCAATAAATTGACCTAATAATTAGTATAGAACCTATTAGATACAATAGAAGCAGCTTGATTAAAACCTATTTTAGCTTCTGTGTTTTAATTAGTCTCATGTAGTCTACGTACTCCAAGTATAATTCACAATAGCGATCCGATTTTAATAGAGTAGAGCAGAGTCTGACTGGTGTTAGGAGTGTGTTGGATAGACAAGAAAGAACAACATACAAGGCTTAAGCATGTTTATTGTGCAGAGAAGAGGTGAGATTTACGATGCTTTTAGTGAAGAATGCTCCTGAGAGATGTCCCAGGATGTCTGTAAGTTGGAGCTGAATAAAAGAAACAAACAGAGATCTCAATAACTAAAAACGTACAATTAATATGTGCATGTAACAACAGAAGTAATAAACTTACAATCATTATAGTTGTGAAGCTAGATACATTAAGCAACAGTCAGTTCAGATAATATAAATTAACTATGACCTATACACTAACATAACCACGTAGAATAATGTAGTTAAACATATACAAATAGACAATTTAAGTAAAATAATATAGCTTGATTTAATAAAAATGAAATAGCAAATAGCATTCTAAAAGCAAAACACTTACACAGAGTAGATGTAGGGAAGATAAAGTAGGCCACAAAATGGTTGTCCATGCATAAAAACCTGAAAGCAGGAGGAAGCGGTGCCTGGCTGTACCAGAGGGGGTGAAAGTTGTATACACATTCTTTTCTTAAGTGACATAGAGAAAAGGCCGTAAATAAGGGTAATGGGGGAGCAGGAAAACCCAAATATGGAATCCCAGGAAGGGGACTTTGCTAGGATGAAGAAAATAGAAAAAATAAAATAAAGGTGTCATGTAACACCAGGGTATAAGAATGAGTGTGTGCAAAGTGTGTGTGCGCTTGATCATTTTGATGTGATGAAGTGACCACCTTCTATGGGCTCATCAGAACATGTCTGGAATAAAGAAGTTTTTGCTTTTTCTCATCCAAGACTGAAGATTCTTTATTGGCTTTTGAGGTCCATTTCATTGTATTTTATTGTTCTGAGTTCCGACAGCTCCTTACCATGTTTGAAAGATTCGCTTACAGTGCAATACTGACAGGAGTTAACTTACAGGCTGTGAGTCCAAGCGAGAGATATTATGCTAATGTCGGTCTTTACTACATCACCAATCTCAGGAAGTAAACTGTTGCCTACAATCCGTGTGTTTGTTGTAGTCCAAGAAATGAGATTTACGTTGGAGAAAATAACTCCCGTCATCGTTTACTTTGGGGTCTCTATATGGCATTCACCAGCAAATTATAGTTGTTATAGTGGTTCTTTCCCCCTTCATGTAATAATCTGGTCTTTTATTTTAGGACTTGAAATAGTTCAGTTGGAACTATTTCCTGTTACCTCTCCAACTTTTGCAGCCAGCACCTTGAACACTCCTTGCACCATACCTGTCAGAACTCAAGATACTATTTCGTCTTCATCTTCACAACTTGGCAAACCATGGCATGCAGACTTCCAGGTTAACTGGGATAGGATGCCAGCAGCAATTGCAAGAGCATTAGCAAATAAAACAAGACCATCCCCCAGCGATAGAAAAGATATGGTGAAGGCAGTGGTTGATCAGATGCTGGAACATGACTCTAACCCATCCAGAGCAATTTGTCACAATATTGTTCGAAGCATTGTAAGAAGCCATGCAAATTGTTTTGCAGATGTTGCAAAAAATGGAGACATTCTTGGAGATGGTTGTTACTCTCTTTTGCAACAAATTAAAACTCGAGTGGAATACAAAAACAGGAACAATACTCTTGTGAGACGACGCAGAGAGAGAAGGCCACAAAGTAAGGGAGCAAATGAAGGCATGATAAGAGGCCCTGTAGATCAGTATGGCTGTGTAAGGTGGAGTCCTGTAGAATTTCCTCCTGGTGAAACTGAGGCATCATTACATGCCATGAAAAGTTATCTCCTTGACATCTACTCAGAGGAAGGCATAGTTGGTGCAGAGAGCTGAACCTCTGATGGAGAAGACCTACGTCATCCAGCGACGCTATCTTAATAGTATGCCTGCACCAGCCATTGCAGTGGTTATGGAGGAATGGCCGTATCTCTTCTCACTAAAAGGTCCTTTATTCCTTTTCTATCTTGTACACACTTAATGACTTAAAATCTCCATAACATCAATAGTTTCATATATCAAAATACACATTTTACATTATTCCTGAGGTAACTATTACTTACTTTATGTAATTCTAAAGTGCACTTATTTCATTGCTAAACAACATTTTTTGTGTATTTGGTATAATAACAAAAATGTGTAAAAATGTGTTTGCGTGGTTTATGGTTAAAAACACATTATTTTCCACATACAATACATTTTTGTAGCTCCAGATATTTCTGCCCCTTTCAAACGCTCTGATTTTGTACAAAGCTAATCGATCTGAAAACCGCTGTGTCATCTGATTGGTCAGCTAACCGGTACGTTGTGATTGGTCTGAATACCTCTGACATCGACCGGAAATGTGACGCTCCTTACCATGTTTGAAAGATTCGCTCACAATGTAATGCTAACAGGAGTTAACTTACAGGCTGTGAGTAAAAGCAGGAGGAATTATGATAATGTTGGTCTTTACTACCTCAACGGTCCCAGGAAGTAAACTGTTGCCTACAATCTGTGTTTGTTGTAGTCCAAGAAAAGGGATTTACATTGGAGACAATAACTTGCGTCATTGTTTACTTTTGGGTTTGTACCTTTTGAATATTGTTAACATGTACTAATACACACTGACTGTAAAATTGTGAATTGGACCGTAGTTGTTCTTTACATGGTTTAAATGAGGCTTTGATTTTTAGTAATCAAATGTGGAAGTTACTCAAGGAATCTTTTCATCTGTACTTCCTAGTTTCTTGACCAATAGGCTTGCGCAATCCTCTCACTGCAACGCAACATTAAGATAATGCATAAACGTGCATAAAATGCATAATGCATAAACGTGAACAACATGAAAAATGAAGGTTTCTTCTTCAATGTTTACAGGTATTTTTTCACACTTCACTCTTCTAACGGATGTCCCTATCCTTATGAAGTTGCGAAAGGCCCTGGATAAGAACTACAACACCATCCTAAAGTTCTTCCAAGGAGTCAACTACCAGGGAGTGAAAGATGTTTTGGCTACTTTTGAACCAGAGGCATCAGATAAGACTGCAATCGTTCTACTTCTTCTGATGGCTTACTTCAAAGATCCAAAGGATTCCATTGTGCTTGATGTTGATGTAAGTATATTTTCACTCTCAAATTAGCATTATTATTTTTGGATAAATGCACTGTGCTTGTATATTGCCTTTCAAGTCTTCTGAACACACTACACTTTACCCCATTCACACAATCATCAAAACTTTTTGGTTTTTGTTTCACTTTGAGGAACTGCTATTTTTATTCTATCTTTATATACATGTTCCTGACCTGTATGTGCATGATTTACATTGCACTGCTGCCCCATAATTGGCTGATTTGCTAAATGCATGAATTAAATGATGAACAGGTGTTCCTGATAGTTACAGCTGAAGTGCTTGGTGAGTGTACACTGTACACACTGAGTATCTTATATCATATGTAACCCAAAGTCATGATCGCAATCTAAATTTTACTAATTGTTTACTGCCTAATCTTAGAGAAATCGATGGGGGCAACTGATGATTTTTATTTTAGTTCAGTCTTTGTAACGTGTTTCAGCAATTAATTTATGTGTTTAGAAACAATTCTCTGAAATAATTTTTTATCCTTTTCTCAAGAGTATGGCATTATGAGTATATATGGTTTTGTTTCAGGTGACACATTGACGCCGAGGGCATGGATGCTGTCGCTGGAGGGTCAAGTGGTCATGGGACCTCACCCTGACTTTACAACTAGTCTGGCGGCCAATTTTGCCAGCTACTATATTTTTAATTTAAAGTATGCTGACAGCGGTTCTTGCACTCTGGAATTCATTCAAAGGTAATGTCTACATTAATCCTCTGGGGCCAGTTGCACCAGCTGTGCGTAAGTTACAACCTAGTTGCGATGTAAAGGGACACTAATTTACAACTTAAGCACTACTAATTTTGGTGTTGCACCAATAAACTTCATAAGAGCGTAACATACAAACTAAATATTTACAAAAGAACGGTTGGAATTAAATGGCAGACTGACTTAACTAAAGCAATAGGCTCTTGTTTTGCTCCACAGACTTAAATCCTTTATACATATGACATATATGTGACCGATCACGGAAAGTAGGGACACAAGTCGGATTTGGGGCATTTTGAGTTATTCACAGATTCTGCTGGGAGTGACAATAGGGCTCATTTACATCTCATTTAGATAAGCTATACACCCTGTAAAGCTGTTTTAAGATACAGATGCTCTAGCATCTTAAATGTATTTTGTGACAGAAGTCCAGATGACAACATGAAAAAAATAAACAGGACTTCTTACCTTTGTGTTGATATAACGATCGCAAGTCGAATCCAGTCTGTTTCAGATGTGTGAATAACCCATGAAAACCATCTAATAGAATACATCCAATGACCATTTTTGTCCACAAATGCGTATAATCCGTGAAATATATAGTCTAGTGTTTACATCAGATTTTGCATGAAAGTCTTGTAATAGAATACTTTGTTTTCACCGTCGCAAACGGAAATACCTATGACGCAGTTTTTTTTACCTGACGGGAGGGGTTCTAGTGGACCAATCACAGCGCTTGTGGTCCGCGTAGATTTGACGTGCTGTAAAAAATCTGGGAAGGTGCACGTCAGGCTACGCAGAGCTACGCAGAGGCTACAGATAGCCTACGGCGTAGACCTTACACACGACTATAAATCGGGCTTAAGTGTGTTTTGGGGCCCTGGAAAGGTTTTGACATGCTGCAATAAGCTGATCCATACACTTTATGTGCATCATGTTACTTTATAACTTTTTGTGCAGTATAAAAGCAGTAGTGGCAGCAGTGTTTAAATGATATGAACATATCTTTTCACTTCATTGTTTTGTTTGTGCAATGTAGTACTGCAACAGCTGTAAGAAAGGTTATAAAAAACTGTTAGCATATAAGGATGTAAATGGTCTTCCTTCCTGTAAATGGTCCAATAAATACCATACTGAGGTCATCATACTGAAATACTATTGTACCGTGAATCTTTGATACTGTTACATCCCATATAAAGATGCAACTTGACACATTGCAAATTATGAAAGTCAGAATGTAAAAATGACAAAACTGAAGCATACATTAGGAGGCATACATTATGATCCATGTCATTGGCACATTATTCCTGTTGGGTGGAGCAAATTCAAGCAAATTGATAAAATTTTATTGAGGAGAAAATTCATACCAAGATTATTTATTTAAATGTTTGGGGTTTACTGGACCAAAGTAATGTCACCTTGTTGGAACTGAGCTAACATTAGTTTTGCTTTGTACTGCAAAAGCATTGACCAACTGGAGGCTACTTTTTCATCCCACTTGAAAGAAACTAACAGTTTTTCTTTCTGCCTTTTTGTTTATAGGCGCTTTTTGGGCATTAATCCGGAGACAGGCACAAAGTCAAAGAAGCAGAAAGGACTCATCAACCAGCAAGTCTGTACACTCATAAGAAAACTTATGGATTTTGAATGGATGTCAGTCTAGTGTGATCCAAAATTTGGTTCTTTGTTTAGCTAGGCAGTTATCCACTTTATACACTTACTATGTTCTTTGTTTAGCTAGAGGCAGTTATGCACTTTATAAACTTACTATGTTCTATATTGTCTCTTTGTTCAATAAAGAAACACAACGAATGAGTTAATGTCCATCTACGCTGTAAAAAGCCTTATTGCAATTACATTTTAATGAAGTTCAATCAACTTGAAATTACAATTCACTTAAACTTTTTTGACAGGTGAGGAGTTGCTATTAATTATTAAATATACTTTAAATAACTTAAGCTAATTAAAATTCATTTTTATAATTTATAGCAACTCCTCATTGGTCAAGGAAGGTGAAATTTAATAGTAACTTCAAGTTAATTAAATAAAAAAATGTAAGTGCAGGTTTTTACAGTGTAAAGTATAAGCAGTTCTGGAAAATCTTTTTCGAGATAGTCATTGAATAATAAATAAATGTATGTATGTAATAAATGTATGAAATAAACGTATGAAATTTTGATTGTGTTTATTTGAATTTAACATTATTATTGTTATTATTGGTATAGCCAGTACTATTACAGTGTACACTGTAAATCTACAGCAGACTAAGTCTAAATTGCATTACATTAACTGTAACTTAACAGCTAAATGCAATTATTATATGGAATAATGCTGCTATATCACAGTAATCTAAAAGACATTACTTGTAATTTCACAGTAAAATAACATATTACTACAGGAGCATACTGCTAATTCACAGTAATACGAAGGCCTAACTACTGTGAGGTTACAGTAAGCAGCTGTCATTTCACAAGTCTTTACTGTAAAAATGACACTGTAACATACTGTGAAAGTACAGTAACAACTTGACAGTAATTTACTGTGAAGTTACATACAGTACCTTCCTGTGAAAGTAATGCAACTAGTTGCCAGTAATTTACTGTGAATTTACAGTCAAATAATTTACAGTGTACCTAGACCAAATTGTGACTGAGAATCTAACTGATGAAGATAATGAACAGATTGAGGTAATGACAGATTTAAATAATGATCTTGAAATACCAGACATCATCCATAAATGATAAAAGGAGAGGTACTGAAACTCAAAAAATGTGTGCATCCATTATTGCTAGATTGCAAAACAGTGGAGTAGCAACCAGTGTTGTAACATCTGTAGTATCGGATTTGGAAGAACTGGTACATGAAATTCATTCAAATATTAAAAGTGAGGTGATGAATCAACTTCCATCTGATGATTTTGCAACATCATCTAAAATAGAACACTGTTTTGATCATCTTAGTAATCCATTCTCAAAGCTAAATACAGAAACCAAATGGAAAAAATATATCAAAGAAAAATGGGCTGTAGTTGACCCTGCAGAGATCAAATTAGGGGTAAGATTTGATAGTAGATTGAATCGGGTGACACGGACATATGATCAGATCCCTGTAGCTGACAAATTCATTTACATTCCCTTGTTGGATACCTTGCAGTTTATTTGTAGGAATTCTGAGATATATAAACATATGTCAGATCCAAGTAAGAGTAACGGTGTCTATAAAGATTTTTGTGACGGAAGTTATTATAAAAACCATCCACTTTTCAGTAAACAACAAAATGCACTTCAAATACAGTTATTTTATGATGAATTTGAATCTGCAAATCCCCTGGGCTCCAAGCAAGGTATCCACAAAATTGGAGCGATTTACTTTATTCTCAGGAATTTCCCACCAAAACTGAATTCAAGTTTAATGAATATTCATTTACTGTCATTATTTCATGCACAAGATGTTAAGAATTATGGATTTGATGCCATTTTACAGCCTCTTGTTAAAGATTTAAAAGTCCTTGAAAGTTCAGGAATTCAAGTTCCTTTTTCCAAAGAGCCCTTGTTTGGCACAGTTGCCCAGGTTACAGGGGATAATTTAGGGATGCATACACTTCTTGGGTTTATGGAATCTTTCAGTGCCCATTATTTCTGTCGGTTCTGTCTAATAGACAAGAAAACATCACAGTCAGTTTTCAGCGAAGATGACACAAATGTTGTATTACGAAACAAAGGTTTACAAGAACAGCACTATGCAGATTTGTTAGCAGACCCTACCATTTCTTCGTCTTTTGGTGTTAAACGCACATGTCTGCTCAATGACTTGAAATATTTTCATATTTGTGACAATTACGCTCCAGATATAATGCACGACATCCTTGAGGGTGTTGGACAATATGAAATGAAATTACTTCTTGAGTATCTGTCTGGAATTATATCCAGACAAGACATATGTAACCGAATTTATTCATTTAATTATGGATATT
>NC_060909.1:14898978-14920280 GCF_014805685.1 Silurus meridionalis
TGAAGATAGATTAGCAGGGTTACAGTCTTTTCAAGTACAATACCCATAATGAATTTCACTCTGGACTTTAATACCAACTGATAGTAGCCTTAAAGAAACAGCTCTCATTTTCCTCTAATGCAACAATTGTCTCAGCGTTCGTGTTAATAACACTGTCTTTAATATTCTATAATATAATATATAATAATATATAAATATTATAATATAATAAGATTCTCCTTCCAAACAATAACTCTCCCTCCTCCCCCTTCTACGAACGTCATGTCCTGCAGCGAGTCTTCTCGAAGTGAAAGTACCCGGTAAAGATCTTTTCCTCTTTTGTATGTTTTTATGTGGTATGATTTTAATATAACATGTTAAAAGTAAATAATATTAGTGAATATTGGCTTTATTTTTATTTAAGTAATATTTTTGGTTGTCCAGAACGAATTACCGAAGTTTCTGTTCATTATTATGGGGAAATTTGTATCGGGATACGAACTTTTCAGGTTACGAATAAAGTACCGGAACGAATTCAATTCGTAACCCGAGGTTCCACTGTAAACTGCATTAATAAAAAAAAAAACACAAGCGATTTTATGTTTTGCATTTCTTCCCCCAATCGTACTGAAAATTGTACCGTGACTTAAAACCGAGGTACGTACCGAGCCGTGAATTTTGTGCACAGTTACACTGCTACCATGCAGAGAATCTGCAAACACAACAATCTCTCCTTTCTGTGCAGCATTGAATATCACGCTAACTCTTTTTCCAATGTAATTCAGTTTTATTTTATTTCTATTGCACTTTCAGCAACAGCTATTGTACCAAATCAGATTTTGCAGAAATAAATAGATTACAGATATAAATTTCAAATGCACTGTCCCCTGCCAACACCTTACAGTCTCCAATCTCCTTCAGGTTGCATCTCCTCCATAGAACATAATCCACCTGTGTGCACCTTCCTCCACTCTTATACGTCACCCTATGATCCTCTTTCTTCTTAAAATACGTGTTCACCTCTGCCATTTCCATCCTTTTAGCAAAATCTACCACCATCTGCCCTTCCACATTCCTCTCCTTTAGGCCATACCTACCCATAACCTCCTCATCAACTCTTTTTTCCTTTCACCTCCATGTCCATTAAAGTCTGCACCAATCGTTCTTTCCTAAGTACACCATCTACCACTTCATCTAATTTACTCCAGAATTTTTCCTTCTCCTCCATCTCACAGCTGACTTGTGGAGCATAGGCACTGATGACATTTATCATCATCCCTTCAACTTCCAGCTTCACGATCATCACGCTATCAGAAACTCTCTTCACCTCCACCACACTCTTACTGTACTCTTCCTTCAGAATCACCCCTACACCATTTCTCTTTCCATCCACACCATGATAGAACAGTTTAAACCCACATCCAATGTTCCTGGTCTTACTCCCTTTCCACTTGGTCCGCTGAACACACAACATATCTACCTTTTTCCTCTCCATCATATCAGCTACCTCTCTCCCTTTACCAGTCATAGTACCAACATTTAAAGTACCAACCTGAACCTCTACTCTCCTACACTTCTCCTTTTCCTGCTCTCTCTGTAGACAGCTTCCTCCTCTCCTTCTCCTCCTTTGGCCAACAGTAGCCCAACAGGCTAACGATACCTGTGGCGGTCGTTGGTAACCCGGGCCTCGACCGATCCAGTATGAAATTCTTGATCGTGACCCGCATATTCGATTTGGCACATGTTTTACGCTGGATGCCCTTCCTAACGCAATCCTCCCCATTTATTCGGGCTTTGGACCGGCACTAAGAGTGCACTGGCTTGTGTCTCCCTAATGGCTGGGTTAACATGGGCATAGACAAATATGGATGCTTAATGCAAATTTATGTTTATTATTAGTAAAACCATACTCAACATAGGGCATAAAGACAAAATATTTTTGTAAATGTTTTAAAGTAATACTACTGTATAGTAAACATATAGTATACTACTGTAGTAAACAGTATGTTCACGCGAACGCTGCATGTACGAGGAAAACACGCTGAAAAAGGACAAATATCTGCATATTTATCTATAAATATGCGGAGCTCCTATTATATCTAGCTCCTATTGTTTAATGCAGTGAAAAGAAAAGTCGAGTAGTTGAGCGCGAGTCGTTTGAATGTTGTTAGCGTGATGCTCAATGTTCACAATGCAAGTTATTGCTCTTAATGCAAGTTAAATAAAAAAAATAAAAAAAATGTAGCTCCTCCTGTTTAGTATTTATAACTCATGTTACACACAATAAAAGCTTCCACTGTACGTAAATTATCAGGACACAAATCTGAACTTTTGCTGTGTTTCCTCATGGATGGTTTTAATTGGCGGATTTTAGTCCTTGATTTGCAACTTAGCACATTTACATTTGCGGCATTTATCAGACGCCCTGATCCAGAGCGACGTACAAAAGTGCTTCAAATCTCTAGTAATGAATAAATCTACACTGGTACGCAAGATTACAAACTTAATATAAATATAACTCGAATTCTACAAACTTGGAAAGTGCTAATTTGGGTAATTTTAGTCGTCGCTTGAAGATAATCAGGGACTCTGCTGAACAGACATCTAGGGGAAGTTCATTCCACCACCTCGGTGCCAGAACAGAGAAGACCCTTGAAGTGGACATTCGGTGCAACCCAGAATGCATTATGCCATCTCGGGGAGTTTTTCCTTGCCACAGTTGCTCATCAGGGACAAACATACTTACAAAGAACATATTTACGTTTAATCACCACATTATCTGTGTAAAGCTGCTTTGAGACAATGTTCATTGTTAAAAGCGCTATACAAATAAAAATGAATTGAATTGAATTGAATTGAAGTATACTTACCTCTCATTCTGAGAGAAGGTGGTACCAGTCGAGCAGTGCTGGAGGATCTAAGACATCGTGGTGCAGTGCGAGATGTGATGAGGTCACTGAGGTAAGATAGTGCTGGTCCATTTTTGGCCTTGTAGGCAAGCATCAGTGTTTTAAATCTGATATGTGCAGCTACTGGAAGCCAGTGAAGGGAGCGCAGCAGTGGGGTGGTGTGGGAGAACTTGGGCTGATTGAACACAAGTCGTACAGCTGTGTTTTGGATCATTTGCAGTGGATGAATAGCGTTCAGGGGAAGACCTGCCAGCAGAGAGTTGCACTAGTCAAGTCTTGAAATGACAAGAGACTGAACAAGCACCTGGGCAGCCTGTATGGACAGAAATGGTCGAATCCTTCGGATGTTATAGAGAAGAAATCGACAAGAACGAGCAACATTAGCGACATGTGGGAAGAAAGACAGTTCATTGTCCATAGTTACCCCAAGGTTACAAGCAGTGGCTAAAGGGGAGAGCAGAGAGTTATGAAGTGTTATTTGGAGATCTTGAGCACATCAATAAAACAAATGTTTAGTGATGAAAAATTATTTTCCACTGGAGATTTTTACATTTTTTTTATATCTATTAGTATTAAGATCGGCCTTACACTGATTCTCTAAACACATTCCTATGTTTTCTGTTCAGTGTTTATAGGATCTTTATGATGTGAGTATGTCAGGTACACAGAAAGTCTTTGTCTGGGCTCACACATCTCTGATTACTATGTTTTTTTACCCAATCAGGAACAGTTTTAGCTCTGTTTTTCTCCAGTGTGTATATACAGTGAGTTAAATAAGTATTAGAACACCCTGCTATTTTTGCAAGTTCTCCAAGAAATCATGGAGAAATCATGGAGGGGTCTGAAATTGTCATCGTAGGTGCATGTCCACTGTGAGAGACATAATCTAAAAAAAAAAAATCCAGAAATCACAATATATGATTTTTCAACTATTTATTTGTATGATACAGCTGCAAATAAGTAGAGATGAGCCGGATACTCGGCTGAAACGAGTATCCGGTACGGATAAAGCACTTCTGCCGAGTACGAGTATTATACGAGTAATCCGAGTCAATATCTGTGCTCGGATTGAATGAAAATCATCATTGGGTATCTGATTGCGTCAGCGTTCTGTGATAGGCTCGTCACAGCGCCCCTCCCCTACACACATACAGATCACGCCTGCTCACTCACAGTCACACACACAACAGCTCTCTGTCTCTCCCTCAGTCACTCGGGTTTGCGGCTCTTTTCCGTTAACGTTTAGGGTTTCTTCAGCTTTTTACTTCGGGTTGTAACGTTAATAATACCTACTAACTAACCAGTAGAGTTCTGGTAAACGTGGGTTCGTTCAGACGTGGTGCTTGCTTGGTAGAATGCGACTCGCATTGCGTCTTTGCCTGTCGGAGATTTTTTTTCTTTTTTAAACCTTCAGCTGTCTCTAACCAGTAACCAGACACGTTTTTGCTGTATTTCATAAAAAAATAAAGGTAGTAAGCTAGTGTTATAAATATTACAAATTAATTAAGCTACATACACACTAGGGATGAGTGAATACAGCATTATCTGTATCTGTTAACCATGTGAATTATCTGTATCTGTATCATGATCAAAACCATTGATCTGAAACTCAATCCTGATGCTGTCCTGTAAATATTTTTCTAATCAGCAATAAATATAACAATTTCTGATCAACCCATATCAATTGCATGCTTAAAATAACATACCGGTTAAAGCCCCGCCCATTTTAAGACAACCCGCCCACTTCCTGGTTAGTCCCCACCCACTCCAAATACAGATACAGATACGGATAATTCATATGGTTAACAGATACAGATACAGATAATGCTGTACTCGCTCATCCCTACAAATAAGTATTTGAACACCTGTCTATCAGCTAGAATTCTGACCCTCAAAGACCTGTTAGTCTGCCTTTAAAATGTCCACCTCCACTACATTTATTATCCTAAATTAGATGAACCTGTTTGAGGTCGTTAGCTGCATAAAGACACCTGTCCACCCCATACAATCAGTAAGAATCCAACTACTAACATGGCCAAGACCAAAGAGCTGTCCAAAGACACTAGAGACAAAATTGTACACCTCCACAAGGCTGGAAAGGGCTACGGGGAAATTGCCAAGCAGCTTGGTGAAAAAAGGTCCACTGTTGGATCAATTATTAGAAAATGGAAGAAGCTAAACATGACTGTCAATCTCCCTCGGACTGGGGCTCCATGCAAGATCTCACCTTGTGGGGTCTCTAAGGAAGGTGAGAAATCAGCCCAGAACTACACGGGAGGAGCTGGTCAATGACCTGAAAAGAGCTGGGACCACCGTTTCCAAGGTTACTGTTGGTAATACACTAAGACGTCATGGTTTGAAATCATGCATGGCACGGAAGGTTCCCCTGCTTAAACCAGCACATGTCCAGGCATGTCTCAAGTTTGCCAATGACCATTTGGATGATCCAGAGGAGTCATGGGAGAAAGTCATGTGGTCAGATGATACCAAAATAGAACTTTTGGGTCATAATTCCACTAAACGTGTTTGGAGGAAGAAGAATGATGAGTACCATCCCAAGAACACCATCCCTACTGTGAAGCATGGCCAGAAGCACACAGCCAGGATAACCAATGAGTGGCTCTGTAAGAAGCATATCAAGGTTCTGTTGTGGCCTAGCTAGTCTCCAGACCTAAACCCAATAGAGAATCTTTGGAGGGAGCTCAAACTCTGTGTTTCTCAGCGACAGGCCAGAAACCTGACTAATCTAGAGAAGATCTGTGTGGAGGAGTGAGCCAAAATCCCTCCTGCAGTGTGTGCAAACCTGGTGAAAAACTACAGGAAACGTTTGACGTCTGTAATTGCAAACAAAGGCTACTGTACCAAATATTAACATTGACTTTCTCAGGTGTTCAAATACTTATTTGCAGCTGTATCATACAAATAAATAGTTTAAAAAATCATATATTGTGATTTCTGGATTGTTTTTTTTTAGATTATGTCTCTCACAGTGGACATGCACCTACGATGACAATTTCAGACCCCTCCATGATTTCTAAGTGGGAGAACTTGCAAAATAGCAGGGTGTTCAAATACTTATTTTCCTCACTGTATACTTGTCTGTTAACTGCATTAAACTGAAGAAGAACATATGCACCATTCTGTGTGCTGTGTGATTCTTCCCTGATCAGAAAAGACACCATGGGCATCGTCGATCGTATAGAAAACCTCTCCAACAATTTATTTTTTGATCGGGCATAATAAAAATCTAATATCTGAGTAAAAGAAAGGATGTCGTGTATAAATGTGTGTTGTGTTAAAGGTTTTTAATTTCGCATCTTTTTTTTAATCATTTTTATTTATTCATATTCTTAATAAAAATGAAGAAATGTGTGCTGCATTAATTGCTCATTAATAAAATTAGTGCTGTTAAATTGAATTTGGGTTATCGTGTTTTTAACACGTTTTTTTTTTTTTTTTTTTTCAGTATAAAGGACATTATATAAAGGTCAACCCAAACAGTTCACAACAGTTGTTAAGCTTTTTCATGAGCCATTTATACTTTTGCATTTTCTTTGTAAAATCTGTACAAAAACACACAATTTGATTGTCGAAACACCAGGAAAACTGTAATGCAGGGAAAATGCACAAGAATCTGTATGTGCTCTGTTATACTGCATGTATTATATGCTGTATAATAATGATGGTTTCTACAGCTGTGGCATCATATTGATGTTATTAAGAGGATGATTGGGACTGAAGGCAGATGATTGGGTGTGAAATGCACGACCCGCCACTGTAAAGAGACAATCAATAACACTGTGCAGATCTATTATGTATTTTATTTATTTATTTACAAAAAAATAATAATAAATAAAAATCTATTAAACATTATTTAATGAAATAATTTTTTTTGTCTTTAGTTGAGAACAAATAAAGCTGATCTGCTTCAGGCACTTGGGGACGGCTGGAGGAACGGGCTTTGTGAGGTCTTTCTTCCAGGATTGTAAAGCGTTCAGAGCGACTTTGGGGTTGCTGGGTGCCAAATCATGAGTGGCATAAACCACTGCGAGCTGCACCTCCCACGGCAAATCTGCACACAAAATCCATCATAACATTAGGACTTGCTGAAGCACTTTCCTGTTGATAGAGAACTAAAAATCAGAGAATAAAGATAAAGATTGATAAAGGACTTGTTTAATTGATCCTTTAATGATACCTTTTTGTCCCCTGAACTCAGTTATGCTTTTCACCAGATCCTCCACTGATGCTGCCACGTTCTCCTTAAGGCCATTTTGGCCAAGTCGCCCTGATTGAGATGGACAAAGAAGATGCGTGAAAAACAGAAGAATCCAGAAATAATGTGAGATAATGCTCTAAAACAGGATTTACAGGAAACTTACCAAGTAGCCTGAATATTGCTGCTACAGAGACGTTTCTGAACTGTGTTTCCTCTGTTTGTGTTTGTTTCAGCCACGTGTTCAAGATGAGCCAAACACTTTTTCTGATAAATAAAACATTGGACATATTAAGTGTTTTTGTGGCAGTAATAGAATACCATCAATTGTAAGTTTATGTAACAAGAAAGGAAAATTTGCAGTATTTGGGACAAACACTGTCTCATATGAGTCTCACATTTGCCGGTTTGCAATTTATTAAATGTTCAAAAAACTAGAAAGATGAGAATTAAACACGTTGAAGCAGTTTCACATTCAGTACCGTATAACATGGGAGACGGTCCAAATCCAGCCCAGTTGTGCACAGAGAAGGTCCAGGCTGAAGACGTAGTCCCAGGCAGCAGGACAGAGATCATCACCATACCAACTGCTCTTCTGGAAAGTCAGACTTTTGTCTTTCAGAAGAGCCTTCAGTGTGCTGGTGATGGCTCTGTAGGTGTCTCCAGGAGGCTCCTGGCAGAAAATACATCATTTATTTAAAACCCACACTAATACTCACACTAATAAAAAAAGAGTAAAATAGTGATGTCCTGTAACACTTTCAGCTTGAATTCTTTAAGAAAGAAATTAAATATTTATTGATTTAATTCAACATGAATTTATAATGAATTTGCTCCATAGATGACGTGGACATTGGAAATGAAAAGTAGATTAAGAATGCAGTAAAACACATGAAAAGTTCAGTTGAAAAATAATGTTTAATGACTGTTCTGATAACTGTTGTGATGAGAATCAGCTACTTACTGTATCCCAGTGCAGAAACTTGCTGAGCAAATAATACATCTTTCCGTATGCCTTCATTTTGCACACGATGTGAATGGCTCTGCATAAAGGGCTGTTACAGGAGAAAACACTTGGCCATGCTGTCACCATGACCATTATCAGTTTTGGGGCTTGAGAAAAGTCTGCAAAGGAAACAAAATGATACCACAGATTTCAAATACACTGTATAGGAAGAAATACAAAACCAAAAACAGATCACAATTGGCTTTTTTAAATCACTTTTTTTTGTAAATATATAATGAAATGTCAATAAAATCTCACCTTCTTTGAGAAATCTGTAGGCGAGGGCATGTGCTTTATGAGAGTCTCCTCTTTTGACACAAACCCACATAAACCCTACAGAGAGACTGCAGGAGTTCATGTCCCATAGACTCTTTCTCCGCCTTGATCTTCTCCAAAACCGCTTTCAGAAACGTCTCTGCCAACGACTAAATGAGATGAAAAAAAATCAACCAACATCCGACTAAATCAAACATGTATTCAAGTCATGTATTTAATACAAATATTAGGGAGTTAAGACTTGACTGTAGATTAGGTTTAGGAAAACTACTAGACTTTGCATAAACCAAAACCTGAGTAAACATTTTTACATGATAAATCATATCTACTGTTCAATTTCAGAACATCAGGACCAGTGAATTATGGATTGACTTTTAAAATGAGAAAACTCAAATCCACAGCTAAAGAATTGAATGCACACTAAATAAAACAGAAGATAATAACTGACCTCGTTCACACAAAACTTAGAAATGACAGATTTTTCTTCATCTGTCAGTGAAGGAAGTTCACATTTCCCTTTCAGTAGTGCATCAATCCAGTTTGGAGATAAAAGATCATCACAGGAATCCTGCAGTGTTTTTAATGCACTACTGATGAGGGATTGTTTTGTGTGTTCAGCATCAAGTCGAGGCTTTTTAGCAGCACTGGGTGGTGGCATGTCTGATGCAGCTCTCTTTGTTCTAATATGAACAAAATGTGATCAAATCACATGACACAGACAATTCTACAGTATAGATAATACACTGGGAATGTGATATTACAGGAAAATAATCAGTATAAATAAAGTAAAAACAGTAATAGAAACTTACTTGTTTGTGTTGGTGTCCTGCATCTTCAAAATGTTTGTATATAAAGTATGTTTTTATGAAATATTTCAAAAAGTATCCACAAGCAGTCTTAAATGTCCTGTCGCCAGAAAAAGAGATTGTTTGTGTACTGGTTTCCATGGAAACGGGGCCGGTTTTGTGACGTGTACCTCTTTTTTGGTCTCTATTGATTGGGTGCGTAGTGGAGAATTGATGCACCAATCAGAGACGCGGACGCTACCAGAGAGGCGGAGCTTCTAGGATCAACGGGTCATCGTTGTAAAAGTGATAGGAAGATCGGATCATTTTAGTGACTCGGTTCTTTGAATCTCATTCATGAAAATTAGCGAATCTTTTTTGAGTCATTTAGTTCATCTACATAACCTACAGAGATTTTGCGATGCTTTGCGAGTCCAGTAGAAAATGAACGAATCACTCTTTGAGACGAATCGTTCTTCTGAGTCACATTAAAGACTCGTTTAGAATCAAGGAATCGTTCATAACCGACTCATCACTACTCTGCATCATCAGTAATGAGCTCCGGGAGAAACTCCGTGTTCCAGGTGGAGGATGAAGACCCTCTGCCGGGATGGAGCGACTGTAAGACCCCTGTAACGGTGACTTTCTAGTCTTTATGGGTTTTATTCTCTTTGCAACACCGAGTCCCACACTTTGAGAACCACTGAGCTAGGCTAACTAGCCGGCTAACTAATCTTAGCTTCAATAGGTTTCATCCTCAGGTTAATTATTCTACATTTAGTGAGTTATAAATAAATTATAAATATCTTAATAAAGAATAATAGAATGTATTCGTCTTTGGGTCAATTTGTGTCAAATATTCTAAGAAACTAGTAAACACAAAAACAGCGCTAGCAAACCCGGCTAGCATGAGGCTAATGAAGAAACAAGCATTGAAAACAAGCATTTGAACGTAGTAAAGCCGCAGTAAATCACGATTGAGAACAGATAAGTTACTGTTGTAGACTGTCCCGAAGTTACAAACAAACAGTTTACACAATAACACTTCATTAAACTACACTATTTTCACATGATGAGGATAACAGCATTCACTAACAACCAATTTCATTATCGATTCGATTAGTTGTTGCAGCTCTAATAATAAATAATAAACTCAGTGTTTCAAAGAGAATAAAAACCCATAAAGTTTGGAAACTCACTGTTCCAGCAGTCGACAGTCGCTCTATTAAACATTTTTCTACTATTGAACATCAGGTAGCTGGTAAGTGTGTAAGTAGTAGTAGAATATAGTAGACCCTTTAGACCAGGGGGTCCAAACTTTTTTTCTTTTCTACTAAAGTCCTGTATTAGATCTGTTTAATATGAATTGTGTGTTGACACGACGTCTCTCCTGAAGGTTGTCGGTTACAAGACGGAGACAAAAGAGTTTGAATCGTCCAATTTAAATCTCAAGAGGCGGCAAATTTGGCAAAAGAGAATTTTGACGGCAAACTTTTTACCAGCTATAAAGTGTAATCTATTAATATAAAGGGTGGGTTTGGTCATATGAGGGGATTTCAGTCAGCATCAGGGGGGAATTTTGCTGGTGTCGGCATAAAGACTAACAGCAGTGTGTAAGAGCAGTGTCTCTGTTGTGTTACAGCTCCATCAACACTTTAATCTCATAAGGAGCACGAGACTGAGAGGAACCACCACATCCAGAGTCCACCCACATCCAGCTCAAGATCCAGCTGTGGAGGAGAAACCAGCTGCAGCTCAAGATCCAGCTGTGGAGGAGAAACCAGCTGCAGCTCAAGATCCAGCTGTGGAGGAGAAACCAGCTGCAGCTCAAGTTCCAGCTGTGGAGGAGAAACCAGCTGCAGCTCAAGTTCCAGCTGTGGAGAAGAAACCAGCTGCAGCTCAAGTTCCAGCTGTGGAGGTGAAACCAGCACAAGTTTAAAATTCAGTTAAAGCTCCTTCAGCATCTGTGAGTGAATTCCAGATCTACAAGGACACAATATTAACAACACACACACACACACACACACACAATAACTGTATTTAGTAGTTATATTTGGGGCTGCAGCTATCGATTATTTTATTATCTGAGTATTTTAGTAGAATCTTCTCCTCACTTCTCACTGTTTTCTCCTCTTTCCTCCATTTTTTTATTCTGCAGCGTCTTTTACTTCTTACAATCTGACTTCAGTTCATCACCTCACCATCTATGGCGCTATTTCCCCTTTTCACCTTCTGTGTCTCCAGTATGTGTGTACACATGCTCAGAGTTTACTTA
The DNA here is from genome assembly GCF_014805685.1 of Silurus meridionalis. Lineage (NCBI taxonomy): Eukaryota > Metazoa > Chordata > Actinopteri > Siluriformes > Siluridae > Silurus > Silurus meridionalis. The sequence continues at coordinate 14,910,425 of NC_060909.1, forward strand.
CAGGCACACATTCTCCTGTTAGGTTTTTTATAATCACAACCTTTGTGTGGAACTACAGCTCTACTGACTGAACTCGCTGAACGCTGCCTGTTCTGCCCTGTTCCATGAAAGCACCAGCATGTTGGAAACTGGATTATCTGCACTTCTTTTGTACTTTAAGAATTGTGCTGTGCTCAGCAGTAAAACTCAATGGAACTCAAACTGTCTTGTGTTTAATGGTGAGAAAAGTGCCAAAGTCTGCCAGAGACACTGTTCAATTCTCAATTAAATCTCAGGAAATTTTAGACAAGTCAAGACATCAGCAAACTTCATTACTGCTGTGATGCCGAGTGGTGAAGGTGTTGGACTTGAAATCTACTGGTGTTTCCCCACGCAGGTTTGAATCCTGCTCACAGCGTTTCATCAATGTGTGATAGTGATTTCTTGTTAAGTCTTTACTGTGTGAAGTGAACAATGTACAGAAGTGTTTCATGCATAGAAGAAACGTTGGAAACAAACATTATCTGGTTTACTTGAGGTGAAAGTTGTTTTGCTGGGACGAAGAGGAAGAACATTAGAACTCACATTACATCTTTAGGAAACATGATTCGTCTTGTGCTTTCTCCAAGATCCAAAAGGTTCAGAAAGATCTTTTTAAACTTCTTGGACGTTGTTGCCACGAAGTCTTAAATACAGGGTTCCTGCGGGGTCTTAAAAAGTCTTGAAATTAACTTGAAGAAACCTGTAGGAACCCTGTACATCATACACAAGGAACTACACGCCAACAGGAACAATACGGTGTCTATAGAACAACATGTTGCAGAGCTCTGAGGTGTTGCACTTTTCAGACAGATTTACTACAGAAATGTATTTTTATAAATGGGCTAATTACACAAGTGTCCATTAGGTGGCAATGTGTCCTCTATTCCTTCCCCATGACAGACTCATAGATCAAAGCCACAGAAAAAGATGATGATGAAGAAGAAGAAAAGGTGTAAAATTACTGGGTTTTAAACTACTCAGCATTTTATACTTTTGAGGAAACATCTGCAAGTTGGAAAACAAACAATATTCACTACATGCACAGTTTTGAATCTCTGTTCCAGAGTGTCTTTTACAAAATGTAATCCAGAATTATGAATTTGATGACAGCAGCACAATCTCTTTTCATTGAAGTCAGTGTCAGTGCCTAGTTTTAAGAACTGCTGAAAGCTAATTAGCTGATAAGGTGAATTTGTTTCTATTTTTGTCACTCGGTTAAGATCAGACATGTTATGAAGGACATTCATTCAAAATATTTAGGAAGTGCGGTATTCAGGTGAGGCAAAAAATCTAACATGATGACTTTTTAATGAGACTTAATGTAATGCCCAAGTGGTGAAGGTGTTGGTTTTGAAATCTAACAAGGTTTCTGTGTGCAGCATTAAAGACTTCTTACCATGTGTCAACTCCAGAGTGTCTATAGTGCAGTTGCTGTTGCTTCTTCTGTTGAGTTCATTATTGTAGTTTGAGCCCCACATCCAACATGGGGTTGGAACCCTCGACCCTGAGATTAAGAGTCTCATGCTCTAGCGACTGAGCTCGCCGGCACGTAGTCTGTTCCACCCTGTTCCATGAAAGCACTCAGCCAATGGCACGAGCAGTGTTGGGCAGTAACGTGTTACTGCAACCCAGTTACTTTTATAATTCAATTCAATTCAATTCATTTTTATTTGTATAGCACTTTTAACAATGAACATTGTCTCAAAGCAGCTTTACACAGATAATGTGGTGATTAAACGTAAATATGTTCTTTGTAAGTATGTTTGTCCCTGATGAGCAACTGTGGCAAGGAAAAACTCCCCGAGATGGCATAAGGAAGAAACCTTGAGAGGAACCAGACTCAAGAGGGAACCCATCCTCATCTGGGTTGCACCAAATGTCCATTTGAAGCATATATACAAAGTTGCGGGGTACAGTGATGATGATCAGAAGCAAACTGCACTCCCGAGTCAGTGCAGCAGACCGCCGACACCAACCACAGTCCAATCCGTCCTCAAAAGCACCCGTTCTACTCCGGAATTATATGGAACCACCCAAGGTGTTGATGAGAGACCGTCCCAAGCTGCACAGAAGTGTGAAGATCCATGGAGGGGAGAGGGGCAGGAACAGTGGTCACTGGAGCCTCAGGAGCATGTTTAACTCGACCGAGAAAGAGAGAGAGAGAGAGAGAGAGGTGACGGGAAGAGAAGGATATGGATTATTAAGTGTAACTATTGGTGTATGAAAGTTAATGTCACTGTGCAGTTTGGACTTAATTTGGGCTGAAGTGTAGACTACAGTCTAACCTGTTTACAGCAGAGACGCATTGTAGGATTGGCGGATGAACCACTGTAAACACGAAGAAGATGCACTGTGGGCGTGTCTCCGTTTATTCAGGTCTGTGCGGCAGTAATGTCGAGGCGAGAGCAAGACGAGTTTCTCAAAGTGGAAATATGCTCATTATTTCACTTTAGTTGAAGACAAAAACTTTTTAGTTAAATGTAAGCTGTGTCTTTTGGTTCGAAGCTCGTATCTACTGCGATAAACAGCAACTCCAATCTGTCAAAGCTCCTCCAGAAACTCCATGCCTCGACGAAGCTAGAAGCTAGAAGCTAACCCGGTGTTCTGTTCTACATTGTTATAGTTTTTATACTTAAGCTGTGAAAGGAACATGTTTAAGAGCTCAACACAACAGCAGAAGCCACTTTAGTTTGTGATTGTGAATATATTATTCAGCTTGTTTTGTTATTTATTTCAGAAATCCTTGTGATATATTCAGTTTGTGCTGCTCTGACTTTAATAAAATAGTGTTTAAAAATTACTTTGTGTTTAAGTCAGTTTCAGGTCTGTGGCGGTAGAGGAGGATGAGTGGACGTCTCGTCTGTGGCGGTAGAGGATGATGAGTGGACGTCTCGACTGTGGCGGTAGAGGAGGATGAGTGGACGCCTGCCTGTGGCGGTAGAGGAGGATGAGTGGACGTCTCGTCTGTGGCGGTAGAGGGCGATGAGTGGACGCCTGCCTGCGGCGGTAGAGGACGATGAGTGGACGCCTGCCTGCGGCGGTAGAGGAGGATGAGTGGACGCCTGCCTGTGGCGGTAGAGGAGGATGAGTGGACGTCTCGTCTGCGGCGGTAGAGGATGATGAGTGGACGCCTGCCTGTGGCGGTAGAGGATGATGAGTGGACGCCTGCCTGTGGCGGTAGAGGATGATGAGTGGACGCCTCGACTGTGGCGGTAGAGGAGGATGAGTGGACGTCTGCCTGTGGCGGTAGAGGAGGATGAGTGGACGTCTGTCTGTGGCGGTAGAGGAGGATGAGTGGACGTCGTCTGTGGCGGTAGAGGATGAGTGGACGCCTGGTCTGTGGCGGTAGAGGAGGATGAGTGGACGTCTGGTCTGTGGCGGTAGAGGAGGATGAGTGGACGTCGTCTGTGGCGGTAGAGGATGAGTGGACGTCGTCTGTGGCGGTAGAGGATGATGAGTGGACGTCGCCTGTGGCGGTAGAGGAGGATGAGTGGACGCCTGGTCTGTGGCGGTTTGGCAGCACTGGGGTTTGGCTCTGAAGCTGGAAACACACCTGCTCCCCGTCAGAAGAAATGGTTTGATCTGCTTCATAAAGTTTGTGCTGAAAAAAATGTATAATAGAAGATGATTAAAGACATTTACCATCACCTAAAGCTCTTTATTTGTACAGAGTGAGAAATGTCCAATGCAGGTCCACGGCCAGTTGAAACTTGTTTGTGGATTCCACCCTCCTAAAGTGTTCATTTCAGACTTTCAGGTAATCATCTCTTTCATGTCACGTCACTGTGAACCTGCACAACTATATTTGTGACCACACTCATGTGCTTTAAATGTCCTCTGCTGTGGGGGATTTTAATACCGTTTTTAGTAAGTTTGAAATGGGAGAGGGAATGGTTTTTAAGAGTGATAAAGGGAGGAAAGAACTGAAGCTACTAATGGAAGAACGAAACATGATTGATATATGGAGAGAAAGAAATGAAAAAATAAAAGAATATTCAAGAAGGCAATTGGTAGGGAATTTTATGTGCAAAACTAGGATTGATTTTGTGTTATGTACAAGAAATATTGAAAGTTTTATCGGTAATATCAAATACGAAGAATCGAGCCTAAGTGATCATAAACCTATTTTTATGGATAATATACTGGAGTTCTGTAAAAAGAGGGCTGGGAGTATGGGTCTTAAATACAGACATTTTAAAGAATGAAGATTATGTTTTAAGTATTGAAGAAGAGAAGGAGAACGACATGTACACTGAGGTTATAAGAATTTGGTGGGAAAATGTTAAATATTTAATCAAAACGTTTACTATAAAGTACTGCAAGCTAATACAAAGAAACAAGAGGAATAAGGAGAGAGAAATGAGAAAAAAATTGGAAAAGAAGATAAATGAGAATGGGAACAATATACATAGGATAAAAGAATTAGAAGGAATTCTGAAGGAAATAGAAGAGAAGAAATATGATGGTGCGAGACTAAGAAGTAAAGCAAAATACATTGTGGAGGGTGAAAAATGTACAAAGTTTTTCTTGAATCTGGAAAAAAGAAAAGGGAAAGCAGAAACAATAAAAGAAATAAGAGGGAAAAATGGAACAGTTGTAAGAACAAATGATGAAATATTAAAAGAAATAAAGTTATACTATGAGAATTTGTTTGGAGCGGAGGGGGTGAGTGAAGAAGAGAAACAGGAGCTATTGAAACAAATAAAATCAACAGTATGGGAAGTGGACAAAAAAGAATGTGATGAAGAGATAAGAGAAGAAGAGATAAAAAGAGCAATAAGCGAATTAAACAAAAAGAAGAGTCCTGGAATAGATGGTTTGGGGAGTGAATTTTATATAGTTTTTCAAGACGTTTTAACTGATATTTTAAGAGAAGTATATGTAGATATTTTTAAGAAAGGAGAGTTGAATCAAAGAATGGGAATGGGTTTAATAAAATTAATATACAAGAAAAAAGGGGAGAAAACAGATCTTAAGAACTACAGACCAATCACTATGCTGAATACTGATTTTAAGATTCTATCCAAAATTTTAGCCAACAGACTGAAGGAAGTGATGCCGAGCATGATTAAAACTAACCAAGTGTACGGTGTAAAAGGAAGAGATATAGCAGACACAACAATTGGTATAAAAGATACGATAAGGTACATGTGTGAGCAGAATAAAGATGGTTTTATTATCAGTCTGGACTTTGAGAAAGCATTCGACAGGGTGGAACATAGTTTCTTATTTGACGGTTTAAAGAGGTTTGGGTTTGGAGAACATTTTATTAAATGGATCAGGATTTTATACAAGGGTGCAGTAACAAAAATTAAATGCAATGGGTTTTTAACACCGTGTTTTAAAATAACGAGGTCAATAAGACAAGGATGCCCGCTGTCAGCACTTTTATATTCTCTTATTGCAGAACCTTTAGGACTGATTATAAAACAAGAGCAAGGAATAAAAGGATTAGGCATCGAGGGAGAAAAGAATAAAATATTTCAGTATGCGGATGATACAACGCTATTGGTCAAAGATCTGGAGGGGGTGAAAAAAGCAATGCAAATCATTCAAATGTTCTGTAGGGGATCAGGAGCTAAAATGAACGAGAGTAAAACGGTGTACATGAGATTCGGAAGGGCGGCGGTTTTAACTGAGCATTTTACTTTTATGGAAGCAAAAGAAATAAAGATTTTAGGGGTTTTAATGGGGAGGGACGAACAGAAAGCAGAGGAAACAATGTGGGAGGGAATGTTAGGAGGGATTGAACGTTTTGGAAAATGAGAACGTTAACACTAAAAGGGAAAGTTTTAGTTCTTAATGTTTTAATGACTTCTAAACTGTGGTACATTTTATATACATCATCTATGCCATTGTGGGCAGAAAAAAGGCTGAAAAAATGTTTTTTAGATTTTTTATGGGAAGGGAAGCCCGCAAGGATCGCGTACAACACCTTAATAGGAGCAGTAGAGAAGGGAGGACTGGGGTTAATGGATGTGGAACAAAGAAAAAAACAGTCTGAGGGGAAAAGTGATAAAGAAATACATGGATGAAGAAAACAAGGCAGCATGGAAAGCAACGATGGTTTTTTTCTTAAATAAGTGTAGTAACTTTAATCTTGGAGACAATGTACTGTGGATAAGAATGAAGAATTGGATGACAGAGGGGTTGCCAGACTTTTATAGAGAACTGTTGAGGGCTTGGGGCAAATTTCTGACTCATGTACATTTTAATCCACAAGGAAGAGAGAACATTTTAAATCAGCCTCTTTTCTTAAACAATGGCATTTTAAATCGGGAAAGAGATATTTTTTAAGAAATGGTGGGATGTGGGTATTATGAAAGTAAGGGATATTTTATATGAATTCAAAGAGGGGTTTTTGCCAACACAATTCATTGTGGACATAATGGAGGAGGCAAAGGAGGATTTTAGCAGACAAGAAATAGAAAATAAATTTTATGTAATCAGGAACTCTATACCTCAAGAATGGCTAGAAAGGATTAAAAACATGGAAGAGGGAAAAAAGAAAAGGATGTGAATGTGACTCTTGGGGGTAAATTGATTGCTTTTAAAACATGTTCTCTTGAAATGTTGTATTGCCTTTTTAGAGATGCTGTTTTTAAGAGACCGGTTGCAAATGATTATTGGTTGCGCACGTTTAAAGACTTAAAAGAAGACAGCATATGGACGAATATGAAAGGAAAACTTATACAGACAAAGTTGCAGGACTTAGAATAATTTATCAGACATAAAGCTATTTTTACCGATTCAATTTTAAATAGAATAGGAATGGAACAGTCCGCTTCATGCAAAGTCTGTAACGATCATGCTGAGGGATTTTTACACCTGTTTTTATACTGTAAAGAATTAGAGGATTTTAATGGGAAATGTAAGAGTATGATTTCACAATTAAAAGGGGAAGATGTTAATGATACAGAATGGAATAGGGTGATGATGTTGGGCTTCGGGAAGAAAAGTAAAAACAAAACACTTCTGAATTTACTGGTGATGCTGATGAAGAGTGCAATATGGGAAAGACGGGTCGTAGCAAAGAGGGAAAAAATTTTAATGGATGTCTGGTTTGTTTTTAAAAGGAAATTTGAAAGGTATGTTGAATGCCTGTTTTATTATTTTAATGAAGAGGAAAATTTGGATGATTTTTACAGAGTTTTTACGCAGGAAGTCACCAATGTTTTGGAAGTTTCAGGTTTAAGGATGTCGTTTCAACAAAATGAAGGGAACGAATTTTATTAATTGCTTTTTATGCTTTGTGAGTTTGAGGACCTTTTGACCTGATGTTTTATCACCTAAAAAATGTTATGGTTGTATATTGTTTGTATTGAACATTCTAAATAAAAAAATAAAATAAAAAAAAAACGCTCGATCTCGTCTGATCTCGGAAGCTAAGCAGGGTCGGGCCTGGTTAGTACGTGGATGGGAGACCGCCTGGAAATACCAGGTGCTGTAAGCTTTAATTTTTTCTTTCTTTGCTTTCATGCTCAATTTAAGGATGAACATCTACTGTGGTGGATAAAGTATTATAAAAGTTGAACTGGAATAGCAGGAAAGGCATATAAGCAAACAAACACGCTGACAAGCAAAAATAAATTGGCAATTTTGAACAGCGATTCGCCACGGCCATACCACTTGAGAACGCCGATCTCGTCTGATCTCGGAAGCTAAGCAGGGTCGGGCCTGGTTAGTACTTGGATGGGAGACCGCCTGGGAATACCAGGTGCTGTAAGCTTTAATTTTTTCTTTCTTTGCTTTCATGCTTAATTTAAGGATGAACATCTACTGTGGTGGATAAAGTATTATAAAAGTTGAACTGAAATTGCAGAAAAGGCATATAAGCAAACAAACACGCTGACAAGCAAAAATAAATTGGCAATTTTGAACAGCGATTCTCGCTTACGGCCATACCACTCTGATCTCGTCTGATCTCGGAAGCTAAGCAGGGTCGGGCCTGGTTAGTACTTGATGGGAGACCGCCTGGGAATACCAGGTGCTGTAAGCTTTAATTTTTTCTTTCTTTGCTTTCATGCTTCATTTAAGGATGAACATCTACTGTGGTGGATAAAGTATTATAAAAGTTGAACTGGAATAGCAGGAAAGGCATATAAGCAAACAAACACGCTGACAAGCAAAAATAAATTGGCAATTTTGAACAGCGATTCTCGCTTACGGCCATACCACTCTGAGAACGCTCGATCTCGTCTGATCTCGGAAGCTAAGCAGGGTCGGGCCTGGTTAGTACTTGGATGGGAGACCGCCTGGGAATACCAGGTGCTGTAAGCTTTAATTTTTTCTTTCTTTGCTTTCATGCTTAATTTAAGGATGAACATCTACTGTGGTGGATAAAGTATTATAAAAGTTGAACTGGAATAGCAGGAAAGGCATATAAGCAAACAAACACGCTGACAAGCAAAAATAAATTGGCAATTTTGAACAGCGATTCTCGCTTACGGCCATACCACTCTGAGAACGCTCGATCTCGTCTGATCTCGGAAGCTAAGCAGGGTCGGGCCTGGTTAGTACTTGGATGGGAGACCGCCTGGGAATACCAGGTGCTGTAAGCTTTAATTTTTTCTTTCATGCTTAATTTAAGGATGAACATCTACTGTGGTGGATAAAGTATTATAAAAGTTGAACTGGAATAGCAGGAAAGGCATATAAGCAAACAAACACGCTGACAAGCAAAAATAAATTGGCAATTTTGAACAGCGATTCTCGCCTACGGCCATACCACTCTGAGAACGCCCGATCTCGTCTGATCTCGGAAGCTAAGCAGGGTCGGGCCTGGTTAGTACTTGGATGGGAGACCGCCTGGGAATACCAGGTGCTGTAAGCTTTAATTTTTTCTTTCTTTGCTTTCATGCTTCATTTAAGGATGAACATCTTCTGTGGTGGATAAAGTGTGAAAAGGTTAAACTGGAATAGCAGGAAAGGCATATAAGCAAACAAACACGCTGACAAGCAAAAATAAATTGGCAATTTTGAACAGCGATTCTCGCTTACGGCCATACCACTCTGAGAACGCTCGATCTCGTCTGATCTCGGAAGCTAAGCAGGGTCGGGCCTGGTTAGTACTTGGATGGGAGACCGCCTGGGAATACCAGGTGCTGTAAGCTTTAATTTTTTCTTTCTTTGCTTTCATGCTTAATTTAAGGATGAACATCTACTGTGGTGGATAAAGTATTATAAAAGTTGAACTGGAATAGCAGGAAAGGCATATAAGCAAACAAACACGCTGACAAGCAAAAATAAATTGGCAATTTTGAACAGCGATTCTCGCTTACGGCCATACCACTCTGAGAACGCTCGATCTCGTCTGATCTCGGAAGCTAAGCAGGGTCGGGCCTGGTTAGTACTTGGATGGGAGACCGCCTGGGAATACCAGGTGCTGTAAGCTTTAATTTTTGCTTTCATGCTTAATTTAAGGATGAACATCTACTGTGGTGGATAAAGTATTATAAAAGTTGAACTGGAATAGCAGGAAAGGCATATAAGCAAACAAACACGCTGACAAGCAAAAATAAATTGGCAATTTTGAACAGCGATTCTCGCTTACGGCCATACCACTCTGAGAACGCTCGATCTCGTCTGATCTCGGAAGCTAAGCAGGGTCGGGCCTGGTTAGTACTTGGATGGGAGACCGCCTGGGAATACCAGGTGCTGTAAGCTTTAATTTTTTCTTTCTTTGCTTTCATGCTTCATTTAAGGATGAACATCTTCTGTGGTGGATAAAGTGTGAAAAGGTTAAACTGAAATTGCAGAAAAGGCATATAAGCAAACAAACACGCTGACAAGCAAAAATAAATTGGCAATTTTGAACAGCGATTCTCGCTTACGG